>NW_027187372.1:13219008-13223692 GCF_028583685.1 Petaurus breviceps papuanus
AAGGAAGGAAGGAAGGAAGGAAGGAAGGAAGGAAGGAAGGAAGGAAGGAAGGAAGGAAGGAAGGAAGGAAGGAAGGAAGAGAAAGAAAAGAAGGAAGGAAGGAAGGAAGAAAGAAAAGAAAGAAAGAAAGAAAAGAAGAGAAGAAAAATAAAATTTTGAAAAATGAGACAGTGTGTAATCTCTCATTTGTCCTTGTTTATATGACCATAGCACTTAGAAGGGTTATCAAGTTGGGGATAAGGAGGGGAAATTCTCACTTGGCTGAAGGTTTACCCTGAATTCTCCAAGTTCCTGAAGTTTTCCTTGACTTTAAGAGGACATGGGTCTTTAGGATGAAGGAAAATGCCAGGAAGCCAGCCCAGAAGAAGGTGGAGGATCTACAGCAACAAGGTTTCAGTGAAGCTCTGGGAGCTGACACATGCAATGTATGATCTGTTCCATGGAAAAAATCAAGTTTCTTTCTGGCTAGTCATAATTTCCTGTTCCCTCTTCCCTTTTTAGGCTGAGTGGCAGTAAATCTTTTTCTCTCTGGACCTTGGTTTCTTTATTTGTAAAATGATGGTATTGAAGTAAGAGACCTCTGGGATCCTTCTGAGTTTTAAATCTCTTATCTCTGAAATCCCCATTCAAGGAAATTTTAGTTAGAAAAGCTGAAAGAATGGTATCCATGAAAGAATATTAGAGAAGTTGTTATGGAAAAAACTGAAAACCACTGAGAGACAAGATAGAACTCTAAGTGCCCCTTAATCTGTCTTGTGTTCAGAATAGTCAACTGCAGAATAAATCTGGTTTAATTCATTTCTTGAAAAGGAATTTACAACATACTACAGTATAAATGGAACAAAATAAAGTAGGTAGATACAAACATAAAGAAAATTAAATTTATTGTAATTGCACAGGAGCCATGGGGGTGGGAGGGAGGGAGTTGTTGCTTCCTAGATAATGCATTTAAAAGCACTGTAGGAAAATTACATATAATCAAGTACTTACTAAATGATAATGACTCAGAATCATATTAATGGAACATTATGACTAGTCTTTTTTATTAAGGCTTCCATATTCATTGTTTTAACAGTAGCATTTCATTTAACTAACCATTGGTTTAAGGATAAACTATGTATGTAGTCTTATGATTATGCAACTTTCTTGTTTTTATTTAATTTCCTTTTTATGGTAGCAAACTGTAATATCATCAGTATGAGAACTCCTGGCATAGAAGTTCCTTCTACCAAAGGAGATAGACAATTTATCTGTAATATATACTCTTGATTTATCTCAGGCTCTGAGAGATAAATGAACTCACACAGCTAGTATGTGTCAAAACAAGAACTTGAGTCTAGCTCTTCCTTATTCCAGGACTGGAACCCCTAGAATATTTTCTATTTTGAGATTCAATTTTCATCATGCAATATGACTTGAAAAATAAGAATGATGTCTGAGGTAATATATGTATGATGCTTTGTAAGCTTTAAAGTGCTAAGTAATAATAATGATGATGATGATAGTGATTTCAGTATTATGTGTTAGAAATATTTATTTCCATCAAATAATTATTTCTTAATAACATAAAAATAACATAATATAATAATGAAAATGAGTTGTATCAGATAATAATTATTTATAATAATCATATAACTACTTTAAAATTATTTTACAAAAATATTTTAATATTGAATGAATTTTACTAAATGGGAGAGCTTAAATTATTGTGATCCCCAAATTTCCAAAGCCTCAGATAGCAGTAAAGTTGAACATAAACCCCTCTTTGATACCATTAAATGAATATTTGTTAATTATAATCTTTGAGTAAGGAAAGAAATTGTTATTTTGCCATTTTAAATCATGTGGTTGAAAAGATTTAGAGTCCAAGCTCCTGAGTGGAGATCCATAACCTTTGTGACATTGGTGAAGTTACCTAACTTCTGACCATTAATTTCCTCATCTGTAAAATAAGGGAGATAGTGTAGAAGACCCAGAAGTTCCTTTCTAATTTTAAATCAAAAATTCCATGAAAAGATTAAATGATTTCTACAGTCAAATGTATAGCCAGTGGCAGATTCACAACTAGAATGATTGCCATAGAATATACCATTTCAATCAAGATTTAAAAGGAAGTTATCAGTTGTCCCACAATCTGAAAGATAGCAGAGTAATTATTTTTATTCCCCCATAACTCACCAATCAAAATACCTTAAACAAAGGAAATGCATGGCAAATGTATAGTAATTAAAGCCCAGTTCATAAGATAAAAAGACAGAAACACCTCCAAAGGTAAATGACTCAAATAGAACATTAAAACAAAACAAAACACATAAATACTTAAAAATTCCACTTGGTCTCCCTACCTCCTCACCAAAACAACCACTGGCATGACCAGTACAAGCAGCCTTCCAGACTTGTATTTCAGGGTCTAGTTGTGATGGCCCCTGACTGGTTCCCTCCCTTAAGTTAATCAATCTTCCCCTTCCACACCAAGAGGTAGAAGACTTGGACTACATTATGTAAAGGGTGTGCAGTTCTAAGTTTGAAACTGGGCAGGTGAGGTTTGCCAAAGCCTTAAGAGTATTGGATTAATGAAACAGTGAAGGCTTTTCCATGCCCAGAGGAAGAGGTATAGAAACCTATCTAGGGCTAGTCCTCTCTTTACAGGGTTTATTTTGGGAAGTAGATCTACCAAGCTGTGATAGACTCTTCAGGAGCTACCCTCCAGGCACAAGATCTAGATATATAGTATGATCTCCTTTCCAGGCCTTACTCCTTTTATCTTTGAATCTATGAGAGCTAGCAAGGTAGAGAAAGGGGTAGAACTCTTGACTGTAGATAGAAAATCCCTGTACATACATTGGCTGGCATTTTTCTTCCCTTGGTATGGGGCCCTTTGCCTTAAAATATGTCCCCTTCCTCTCCACAATCCCTGTTCCCCCTGGGCCCTTCCAAAGTGGCATGATACAGAATGATCTTCAGCTTTGTGTACCAACTAATTTTATGACTCAGCTAGATTATATATCCAATCTTAGTTTTATCTCCACCCAAAGAAACTGTAAGGAAAACTTATTAAAAAGAGGGAAAGCAGGGATCTCTGTAAGAGAAAAGGTAAAGGGTTATATCCCTAATAGAAATAATGAAAGTAAAAACTGAGGGCAACAGAGGTTAAGCGACCTGTCCAATGTCACACAGTAAGTGTCTGAAGACAGATTTGAACCCAGTTCTTTCTAATTCAAGCACTGTATGTACTCAGAAACCTAGCTGCTGCTCATAACCTTGAAATGAGATTTGTGGAATTTGAGATAACAGTGGGGGTCAAAGACTGAAAAAGGGTCATTTAATATTGTAATTCATTCAACAAATTTGATTCAGTTCAAAATATGTTGTTCCCAACAGAGCAATAACTAGAATTACTTGACCTTGAGAGCTAGGTGTCATGGTGGATAGAGTATTGAAACTGAAATTGAAAAGACCTGGTCTCAAATCCTGCCTTTTTCACTTACTAACTGTATGATTATAGGCAATTTCACTTGACCTCTCTCAGACTCAGTTTTCTCATCTCTAAAATAGGGATAATAACACCTATTAATTTGTTGTGCAGAACAAATGAAATTATATATGATATATATGTTGTATATAATATATATTTGTACATACATGTATAAATATCTATAATTTACTTAAGAATTATATAATATATATAAAGAAGATAATAGCTGAGGTTTTATGTAAGTATATATGTATTATATGTGTGTATATTTGTATATGTATGTGTTTATTATATGTATGGATTTTGAAAACCTTAAAATGATATATAAATGCTGTAGATTTGGCCCCAAAATTGCAGTATTCCAAGATTCACATTGATGAAGCATCAACAATAAGTTCCAACTTAGTTCAATGGCTGAAATCAGAGTATAGTCTTTAAAGAATCGAGTGGTCTAGACTTGATCCCAGATATTCCTGACTCCAAGACCAGTCTCTTTTCATAATACCATACTGCCTTTCTCAAAACACACTAAAAACATTTGATGGCTTCATGATTAGTGACTTCTACACCTGGATGATTTCACAGTGAAGCTTCAAAGGATTTAATACCCATGAATTCTTAAAAGGGGAGGTTAAAAAGAAATCAGGGTACTGATTATAAAGAATAAGAATGTTATATAATTATTATTGTGATTATTATCAGAGGCAGATAGAGTAGAATAAGCTGTCATGTATTATAAAAGTATAATAGATAACATACACAGTCAAGATGGTTTATTGAAAGAGCAGTAGAGGGGCAGCTAGGTGGCACAGTGGATAGCACACTGGCCTGAAGTCAGTAGGACCTGAGTTAAAATCTGACCTCAGACACTTAAATAGCTATGTGACCTTGGGCAAATCACTTAACCCCAATTGCCTTGCCTTCCCCCATTCAAAGAAAAAGAGCACTAGAATTAGAGTCAAAATACAAATGTTCAAATTCCAATTCTCCTGCTTAAGTGATGTAATCTTAATGGGTGTCAGATTTATCTTCTGTAAAATCACACACACATACCCCACAATAAAAACAAATCTCTTTTGTCAAGAAAATTACCTTTTGGGGTGGCTAGGTGGTGCAGTGAGTAAGAGCACTGGCTGCAGAGTCAACTCAATAGGTTCTGGCCTTAGATACTTAAGACCCACTCACACACACACACACCCACCCCCCTTC
>NW_027187372.1:13223792-13257163 GCF_028583685.1 Petaurus breviceps papuanus
GCAAGTTACTTAACCCCAGTTGCTTAAAAAAAAAAAAAAAAGAAAGAAAATTACCACGTTTAAGGTGCAATAATGTATACAAAGATAATTAAATACAAAATAAATGCAAGGTAAATTTTGTGAAGGAAGACATTAGTAATTGGGGAGAATCAAGAAAGGACTATTTTAGGATGTGCTACATGAGCTGATCCTGGGAAGAAGCTCAGGATAGTTAGTCCCAGGCTACTGTTCCTATTCTTTACCAGGCAGCTTGATTTTTGATCCCTGCTCTTTAGAATCGATGAAAGGAAAATCCTTACAACCTTCACCATAAAGGTATCTAGGTATAAAAATTGCCAAGCACAAAGTTTGAAAAATAGATAATAATAAACTCAAAAATTCTGATCTGTAGGGATTGCATGCTTCAAGTTTGTATTGTGACAAAGTATCCACATAATACTCTAAAATAAAGTGATGATGTTATGTTATGTGTCTTGGAAGGTAAAATTCAAAGTGCACCCTTGGTCATAAAATAGATTCCTGTAGCCACATAAATTTCATTTTTACCAAAATACTCAGAGCTGTCTAAGCCTTGTCATGGGAAAGCACTAAAAGCACCAAGTGTAAAGAATTATCACAGCTTGCAATTATCAGTATAAGAAGATTAAATGGCTCAGTTCCTTTTTCTCCCTCTTTTCCAAAGCTGAGTTTATCTTCTTTCACAGAATAACCACAGAAAAGGACTGACAAACTTCAAAGACAAATGCAATGCTGCTCCCAATCTCTTCTTGCAGGTGACTTTTCTATTTTACCCAAGTATGAAGAAAACCTGTCACTGACAAATAAAATGGAAAAGCCCAAGTGTTAGTAGAATTAATTCATATTGATACAGAAGTGGGGATGATATGGGGAAAATAAAATCCTGGTTTGTTTGTTTTTTTAGATTTTTATTCTTCTCAAAAATAAATGCTGGTAAATTCTAGAAACTTTATAGATTATCATGATAAAGAACACTTGAGTTGAAATGTAACTATGCAACATAAAGCAAGTTGTAGGACGTTTTAGGTCCCTATTATCTTATACTGGGTCTGCTTCATTATGACCTGAAAGTCACTGCCAGGGAATGACATGACAACAACTCATTTTTTGTACACATATGTATGCATACAGACATAGTATACGTAACATATTATATTCTGTATATAACATATAAGGTATAATGACACATATAATAACACATACACATATGTGTACATCTGGGTGTGCCTATGTGTGCACATGTATATATGTCTGTATGTATGTTTTTACTATGTATTATAATTTTAGCTTTAGTCATGTCCCTCCCTACACAAAGCTCCTAGTTCTCTATAGGATAGACACTAAACTCTTTAGCCTGACATTCAACTCTCTCTCCTATCCAGTGAAAATCTACTTTTACCAGCCTTATTTTCCTGAGATGAATTCTTTTGTCCAGTCAAACCAGTTTATCTACTGTCCTTCAAGGTGTAATGTGTATTTTCAGTACAGTTCTTCTTCTCATCTACCTGGTGAGATACCCTGCATCCTTCTCACTACTGTGACATATCCCACACATTTTTTATAATACAACTTCTCTCTGAAGCCTTCCCAGATCATACAAGATTTTCTTCTCTAAACCTATTAGACCTTAATGCCTGTGTTATCCACTGGGTAATATAGTAATAAAACAATTGTTTTCATAGCAACTCATGTTTTTTTTTTAGGATTTTATAGTTTTATAAAACCATTTCCTTACACATTTTTAAGTCAATAGTTCAATTGTCATAATATCTAGAATCAACCATTTAGTCCAAACCAAGTTACTTACCGATGAGAAAGCAGAGGTCTGGAGAAATCAAATGATTTGCCCAAGGTCACACAGGTATTATGTAGCAGAGTCGGGATTCGAACACAGAGCCCCTTAGGATATCATACCCAGCACTCTTTCCATTGTGCCAGAGACCATTGTCAGACCTCCTATTGTTGCCTGAAATGTTATTTAAATCTAGCTCTTCACACATTGTTACCTTTTCTTTCCCACTAGAGCACACACTCCTTGATCAATTGTGCCTTAAAATTCTTTGTAGTCTCTGTATTTCTTGGCATAGTACCCTGAAAAGTAATCCTATATAAATCAAAAGATTTTGATAAACAGGATATTATGTTAGTTGATTGAAGCCCATACTTGAATTGTGATTGGGATGATATACATGGCATAGATTTAGAATTTGACATTTATTCCAACTCCCTCATTTGACAGATGATTCTGTTTCTTAAGACTATTACATGGATATCTCAACTGTCACCATTTTTATTAAATACCAAAAGAGAAATCATTGAATATTCATTTTTTAATTGTAATTCATCTAGAATTAAGTTAAAGCTCCTAGCTCTAATTTATCTAGAGATAAATTTGGTTTAACCCCCTTATTTTATAAAAGAGGAAAAAAAACCTGAGGCACAGAGTTATAAGAAGGACCCCCAAAAGATCATTAATATAATTTTCCTCACAAGCAGAACTAAAGCAGCACAAATTGTCTTTTTTTCCTATTTTATCTAATATTTTATTCCTCAGTGTAGTAACTACTTAATGTGAAAATTCTATTTACCTATGCCAACTATCAATTCCTCTATAAAATATAGTATCAGAATATTACCTATGACACTGAGTAGTTAAGTGACTTGTCCGTAGTCACACAGCTAGAATATGCCATATGGTGACCTTGAACTCAGGCCTATCTGACTCTAAATTTGGCTCTCTTCTCACTATATCACACTGACTTTCTAAGTGAACCAATGATAATTGAATGTACTTTTCAATTAATTTTTTATTACTCATTGGGTATTATGGATAGGCAGCCATGGATTAAAATCAATCTTTTTGGATAGGCAACAGCTAGAAAGATAAGAAGAAGCATAAACTGCCCTGAAAGTGAAACTGACATAAAACAATCCCTATCAAGTCATTCAATCAATATACATTTATTAAGCTCCTAAAATGTCCCAGGCATCATGTTAAGCTCTGGGGATTTTCAAAAGACAGTTTCTGCTCTCAAGGAACTCAAAGACTAATGGGGGTGATAACATGCAAGCAACTATGTACAAATAAGCTATATACAAGATAAATTGTAGTTAATCAACAGAATGAAAGCACCAGAAATAATATGGCTTTAGAAAGGCTTCCTATAGAAGGCAGAATTTTATTTAGGACTTAAAGTACTCCAGGAGGCAGAGGGGAGAAGGGGAGAGCAATCCATTCCCAAAAGAACCTGAAAATAGAAGAATAGAGATGATGTGCAATAAATCATAGGGAAGATGGGAAAGAGGTCTATGTGTCAGGTCAATCTTGAAATTAAGGATATTTAAATATATACATGTAGCTGGTAGCATGGAGAGCACAAAATATCAAGAACATGGACAGAACAACCACAAGCCAGGAAAAAGGAAGCTGTTCCAGAAAAAAATAAAGAAGAGGGAAGGAATTACTAAGGAAAGGGAACATATCTATTTAGTGACTGTTGTTTCCTTCTTTTTACAAATTTATTTTACCATATATACATCTATATTTATAGTGAAAGCTGCAGCTACAAAATTATAAACCATAATTTCCTTTGTTAATAAAATCAAGTCTATCTACCAAAAATCAACAGAATAATATAATATCATGAATTATAATAAATTCAGGATTGTACACAGGCATTTGGAAACATAAGCCTTAATTTCATTAAGAAATATTTGTCTTTATTACTAGAAGGAAAGAACACTCATAAAGATAATGGCACAATGATAAAGGGAATGCACTCAAATAACTTGATTTCACCCTTCAACACAGAGAGGAATAACCGCACATAAACAGATAAAGCTTTTGTGGTGATTCATTGTGTCCTGTGACGGCAGTTTCTCAGAAGTCTATACTTCAAGGACTTTTTTTCCTCTAGAGAACATTTGAACATATGGACTCTATGAATTTAAAATATTTTCTTATTTAAAATACTTTGGCAAAGATAGAGCATGAGGTATATATTCTTGAGAGAGTATATAAAGGTACATCCTTAAATGTAAAAAAAAAGGTATATTTCCTGAATGAGGTATTAAAGACATTTTATTAGAGGTGATCAATCACCAAGCATTTATTAAGTGTTTACTTTGTTCCAGGCACTATGTTCAGTGTTAAGAATAGAAAGAAAAACAAATAAACAAATATAAACAGTCCCAGCCATAGGGAGTGTGCATTCTAATTTGGAAGACAGCATATAAATACTTGGACCATTTAATCCAAATTATTTGTGTCTGGACTAATAAAACATGGTGATCTGCTTCATAGGGTAACAGATTTAAATCACAGTTGATGATAATTCCTCAGCCTCACCCCAAGATGACAAGGCTGATGCTGATCCAGAAGATTCATGCCTAGTTGAGCATTCTGGTGATTGGTAGTTCTAGTTTGTTAGGTTTATAGAGGATCTCGTTACAGATAATATAGATCTTTTATTGACTCTTCCTCCTTTTACTGTATTAATAAAAATGCTATAGAAATTGAAGAAAAAAAGATTAGCATGGAAGAATAGTCATGGAAGTCTCCTTGGAGGAGCTGAGGTGGTGACACCAGCTAGATCTTAGTTAAGGACATAATGTGTGGGAAAACAATAGTATAAATTAGTTTTGAAATACCTATGGTGATGAATTGTAGTTGAAAATTATGTGTTGTGATAGACCCTTTAACTTTTCTTTCTCTTTCACATAGTTATTTAACTACTTACCAAGTCAAATTTCCAGGTGACTAGAATTTTTATAGGTGTCACCTGAAACAAATTTTCAGCCTAGTAACCAGATTAAAGACAGTGTCGATGCACTCTGAATGCTATTTGTTAAAAATGCAGTTGAAGTTTTCTATAAGGTATTTTAACTATACACACATACATATATTTATATTATTTATGTGTACATATGTATAATGTATATATATATACACATTGTATAATCAATAATCAATCAGTAAATACTTATTAAGCATCTGCTATGTGCTGTTCTGGGATAAGTGCTGGTGATACGAGAGGTGTGATAAGTCTGGTGATACAAAAAGAGGCAAAAGAGAGGTCTTGCTTTCTAACATCTCACAATGTAAAGGGGGAGAATATCTGCAAACAAATATATACAAAACAAGCTTTACAGGATAAATAGGAAATAAGGAACAGAACAAAACCACTAGAATTAAGAGGGATTGGCAAAGTCTTGTAAAAGATTAGATCTTAGTTGTAATTTAAAGGAAGTCAGGGAATTCAAGTAGTCACAGTTGATGTGGAAGAGAATTCCAAGCCTGGGGGACAGTCAGAGAAAATGCCAGAAACCAACAGAATGAATGTCTTGCTTGTCAATCTGCAAGAAGAATGGGGTCATTAGATAGATGAGTACAAAGGAGAGAGTAAGGAGACTAGAAATGGAGGGGAGGGAGGGTTTGGAATGAGGTAGGTTATGAAGGGCCTTGAATGCAAAACAGATCATTTTGTGCTTGATCATGGAAGTTTGATTCCCTAGAGGGAAGATACTAGAGTGTTTTGAATAGAGGTATTACCTATTAGGTCAGATATAACTAGACCCATGCTTTAGGAAAATTAATCACTTTAGTGGTTGAATGAAAGATAAATTGGAATGAGGAGAGATTTGAGATAGTCAGACCTACCAGAAGGCTATTGTCTAGGTATGAAGTAATGAGGAGCTACACCATAACATATATCTCCTTTTAATTATTTTCCACATAAATATATGAAAAACTAAGTCTGGATCTAAAATGTCACACAATTAGGGAAACAACATTTAGAAGTTATTACAAAACAGTCTCTTAAAAAGAATAGGATTGGGGTGACTAGGTGGTGAAGTGAACAGAGCGCAGGCCCTGGAGTCAGGAGGACCTGAGTTCAAATACAGTCTTAGACACTTAACACTTATTAGCCGTGTGACCTTGGGCAAGTCACTTAACCCCAATTGCCCTCCAAAAAAACAAACAAGCAAAAAAGACAACTAGGATTTCTGGTTGATTTTTAACATACAATATCATAGAGGAGCCCGCCTTTTCCACATATACAATAGCAATGAACCAAAAATGGAACCAGTCAACAATGATCAAGAAATGTGAAAGAAAAATATCAGTTAACTACTATATCCAGATTAAGATTTTACAAAAATAGAACTATAAACTTCAGGCGCTACAAGAGGGATATTGCCAGGGAATATGGAACAAACTTAAGGGTGGAATTCCAAAGATGCATCATGATCAGTGTTGCATTAGGGGGCTTAAAAGTGCCAGTATATAGCAATGGGGGCTAGAAAAAAAAGCCACAGAGCTTAGACTAGGAAAATTAAAGCCTGTCTTCAGTTTGAGCATAGATACACAGGGAAAGAAGAATCAGTGGCAGGTGCCCAGGAAATCAAGCCTTGAAAAATACTGCCAAGTATACTATTAAAGAATATGGGAGAAAGAGAAGACCCATTCTATCTTACAAGCCTCAATCAGGACCTGAGGTAAGCAGAAGAAAACATAAAAAATTATAAAGAAATATTATTCATCAAGGGACAGCTAAGAGTTCAGCCTAGAAGAGAGTAAGAAAAACATATAAAGGGAAGGCTTTGGACAAAGACAACAACAACTTGGTCACAATAATTACTTGGAAATACTTGGAGTACTTGGAAGAAATGGAACAATAGATGAAAAACAGAATTACAAGTAAATAAAAGTGTCCTGGATGACCAAATACTAAAGGAAATAAATAGCTTATACAAAAACTTGGTAAAATTTATCCTAATATCAGATTCCCTAAAAATTAGAATGGACTAAAAAGAACTCGGTGACTGTGAGATGCCAATATGTATTAGAACAAAATAGAAATGTTTTTAAAATAGTAGTTGTAAAGTATCTGTCATAAAAAAATTTTTTTGACCTAGGAGTGTAGAGCTAAGTTGGCGGAGAAAAGGTAGGGACTCACCTCAGCTTTCCCAGATTCCCTAAAAAACTTCAAAATGTATTCAAGAGTGGCAGAATATATAAAAGGTTAGGGTAAAACAATTTTATAGCACAAGATAACTTAGAAGAACAGCAAGAAAAATCTGTCACACCAGGGTGAGAGTAGAATGCTGTCCACTGCAAGTAATTCCATGGCAAGCCAGCAGCAAAAACTGGGGACAACTGAATTTGTAGCAGCTTCTAGAGCTCTTCGCCCACAGACAGTAGAGGGGTCAAACAACTGATCAGCAGTATATTATAGGTGTTCCTTTGCTGGCACTGGGTGCAAGATTCCATTTTATTGCCATACATGGATCTAGTTCTTAGTCCTGGCTTGTACTCCTCAGGAGAAGAGGAGTGCTAGCACACCGATGCTTGCTGCTACAGAGAAGCAGGAAGCGTAGTCACAGTTCTGGGCCAGAAAAGAATGCTGGTGGCCACTTACAGACTAGAAAACAGGTCAGGAGAGTAGGAAAAATACATCTTTTTAGATCATACCACCTTGGGAGAATTGAAAACTTAAAGGACAGTTTTCCCTTCCTCCCAAGATGAGAGCCTAACACTAACATCACTCCCAAAGTAAATAAATTGATTGCGAAAATGAGAAAGAAAAACCCCCAAAAAACAAAAGAAGAAATTTACCATAGAAAGTTAGTTACTATATTGATAGGGAAGAGCAAAACAAAACTCAGAAGATAACAAAGGCAAAATAGCTACATCCAAAGGATCAAAGAAAAATGTGAATTGGTCTCAGACCCCCCAAAAAAAGAATTTCTGGGAGAGTCCAAAAACAATGTTAAAAATTAAATGAGAGAAAGATGGCAAAATAGAAACAGGACTTCAGCATAATTAACACCAGCTGCCACCACCTCCAATTCATGTAAAAAGCAACTCTATACAAACTTTGGAGCTACAGAACCCACAAAATGACACAGAGAAGCTAGACTCCTTCTGAGGACAGCCCAGCAGGCCAGCAGGAATCGGCCAGCACAGAGCTCTGGGAGCCAAGGCCAGCCCAGTGCAGAGGTTTTAGACCCAGGGTGGGCCTGACCAGCCACCTGCTGGAGGGACTCCAGATCACCAGCAGCTGTGGCGGTCCAGAATTATCAAAACATACATGCTAAGGACAAAGTGAGAGGTCAGTGCAGTGTGATCTTTGGGACTCAGTAGTTGGGAATATGTCGGCTTTTCCCCTGGGGTGAGAAGCCACTGAGGGCTGGGGCTCAGCCCCCCCATATGGCAGCTTCAGCTCCTGGCCTGCAGAGTGTAGGGAGATCAAGCGACCAGTCTAAAGGGTTTTCACTCTTGCTTTAACCTGCTTGGATATGGATTGTGGTCTAGGTTGGAGGTCCTAGGGTGGGTGACCAGCTTGCCAGAGTGTGTGAAGGCTTCAGAGAGGGCACCCAATTAATATCTTTGGTAGCTGGGAAAACCCCAGCATTTGGAACAAAGCTCCCCTGTCTGGTGGCAGAGTCCTACTGGGGCAAAAAGCCCAAGGGTCAAGTGACCGAATGTTGATATGAACAGGCAAAGGAAGCAAACCAAGCAAAGCAATCCAACATTAGACTCCTATTTTGGGAACAAAGAGGATCAAAGCATGGAACAGGAGGAAGACAGTGAAGTCAGAACTCCTGCACCAAAAGCTTCAAAGAAAAATATGAGCTGTTTAGAAGCCATAGGGGACTTTAAGAAGCAGATAAGAGAAGTAGAGGAAAAATTGGGAAGAGAAATAAGAACAATGAAAGAAAATTATGAAATGAGAGTCAACAGCCTAACTGAGGAAAATAACACCTTAAAAATAGACTAACTCAAATAGCAAAAGAGTTTCAAAGAGGCAATGAGGAGAAGAATGCCTTAAAAAGCCAAATTTGGCAGATGGAAAAAGAATCTCAAAAGCTCACTGAGCAGAATCATTCCTTCAGAATTTGATTGGAGCAAATGGAAGCTAATGACTTTATGAGAAATCAAGATGCTGTTAAACACATCCAAACAAATGAAATAGAGGGCAATGTGAAATGTCTCATTGGAAAAACCACTAACCTGGAAAACAGATCCAGGAGAGATAATTTAAAAATTATTGGAATACCTGAAAGCCATGATCAAAGAAAAGACCTAGAAATCATCCTCCAAGAAATTCTCAAGGAAAACTGCCCTGATATTTTAGAACCAGAGGGCAAAATAGGGGTTGAAAGAATCCACCCACCAATCACCCCCTGAAAAAGATCCCAAAAAGAAAACTCCTAGTAATATTATAGTCAGGTTCAGAAATCCCCAGATCAAGGAGAGAATATTAAAAGCAGCCAGGAAGAAACAATTTGAATATTGTGGAAACACAATCAGGATAACTCAGGATCTGGCAGCTTCTACACTGAGGGATCTAAGGGCTTAGAATATGATACTCCAGAGGTCAAAGGAGCTGTGATTAAAACCAAGAATTACCAACCCAGCAAACTGAATATCATGTTTCAGTGGAAAATATGGTCATTCAGTGGAATAGAGGACTTTCGAGCATTCGTGAGGAAAAAACCAGAGTTGAATAGAAAATTTGACATTCAGATACAAGAAGCAAGAGAAGCATGAGAAGGTAAACAGGGAAAAGAAATCATAAAGAACTTATCAAAGTTGAACTATCAACATTCCTACATGGCAAAACAATAATTGTAACTAATCAAACTTTTCTCAGTATGAAAATTATTGAAGGACATAGAAATATATGTATATATATGTATACATATATATGTCTATATCAGAGGGTATACAGTCATATGAATACATATGTAAATATGTGTATATACGGTTATAGGTATACATAGATAGAGGGCACAGGGCCAATTTAATAGGAAGGGATGATACTTAAAAGGTGAAATTAAAAGGTAAGAAAGGAATATAATGAGAGGAGATAGGGACTGATCGAATAGGGTAAACTATCTCATATAGAAGAGGCAAGGGGAATTGGTTACAATGGAGGGGAAGAATAGGAAGGCAAAAGAGAATGGGTCAACTTTATTCTTATTGAATTAGGCTCGGGGAGGGAATGAAATACACACTAAATAGGATATCTCACCCTACAAGTGAGTAGGGGGAAGGGGATGAGAGGGAGGTTGATGAAAGGGAGGGCAGGCTGGGTGGGGGAGGGAAGTTGGAAGCACCTACTATTGAAAAGGGACAGGATCAAAGTAGAGAATAGCAAAGTGGGAGGTGGGATAGGAGGGAGGGAAATATAATCAGTCTTTTTCAATATATCTACTATGATAATGTTCTGCATTAGCTACACATGTACAACCTATACTGAATTGCTTATCTTCCCAGTAAGGGTGGGTGACAAGGGAGGAAGGGAATGAATCTGGAATTCAAAGTTTTAAAATCAAATGTTGAAATATAAATATATGTGTGTGTGTGTGTATATATATATATATATATATATATATATATATATAGTATTATCAATACTATTTTGCATGTAATTGGGAAATAAGATATACAGTCCCTGGGGCATAGAGATCCACCATGCCCTACTGGGAAAGTTGAAGGGGGTATGAGAGAAGATATGGGAAAGAGCAGATTAGAGGAGGGGATATCCTGCGAGACTGCTATTTTGGGGCAGTGGGTAGAGGAAAACCAGGGAAAAAGTTTGTAACTCAAAATCTGGTAGAAATGAATGATGCAAATCAGACTTTAATAAAGCATTTGAAAAATGGAAAATATGAATGAGAGAGGAAGAAGAAAATGTGGGGAAAAGAATGAGAGTGTTGCAAGAAAATCCTAATAGAGTAACTGACTTTTTAAAGGAGGCATACAAAATACCAAAAAAATAATAATAATAATACCAATTAATTCTCTCTTAAAAGAGAGAATAGATCAAATTGTAAAGGAGGCAGAAAAACCCACTAAAGATAGCTCTTTAAAAAGCAAAATTGGTCAAATGAAAAGTGATGTACAAAAATTCACTGAAAAAAAGCACTCCTTAAAAAGTAAAATTGGCCAAAGGGAAAAGAAGGTACAAATAAAGTTCACTGAAGAAAACAACTCCTTAGAAATTATAATTAGGCAAATAGAAGTGAATAACTCTGTAAGACATCAAGAAATAACAAAACATGGGGTGCAGTCAAGATGGCAGAGTAGAAGCAGGACCTCTGCTGGGCTCCATCTTCCACCTCCCCCAATCCATGTAAAAAGGGGATTCTAAACAAACTTTAGAGCTGCAGAACCCACAAAATGACACAGAGAAGCTAACCTCCCACTGAGGACAGCCTGGCAGGCTGGCAGGAATCGGCCAGTGTAGTGCTCTGGGAGCCGAGCCCAGCCCCACATGAAGGCTGTAGCCCCAGAGTGGGCCTAACCAGCCACCAGATGGAGGGATTCTAGATCAGCAGCAGTTGTGGCCATTTCCAGATTTTTCAATACATACATGCAAAGGACAAAGTGAGAGGTCAGTGCAGTCTGGACTTTGGGACCCAGTAAGTGGGAGTGTGTGGCTTTTGCCCCTGGGGCGAGAAGCCCAGTGAGACACCTGCACAGTCAGCCAGCACCACATGGCAGCTTCAGCTCCTGGCCTGCAAAGTGAAGGGGGACCAAGCACCAGTCTGAGGGGTAATCACTCTTGCATTAACCTTCTTTGATCTGGATTGCAGTCTAGAGTGGAGGCCCTGGGGTGTGTGGCCAGCTTGCCAGAGCATGTGGAGACCTCAGAGAGGGCACCCATCTAATACCTTTGCCAGCTAAGAAAACACCAGCGTTTGGGCAAAAGAGGCTCAAAAAGGCAATGAGGAAAAGAATGCCTTAAAAAGCCGAATTTGCCAGATGAAAAAAAGAATCTCAAAAGCTTAATGAGGAGAATCATTGCTTCAGAATTAGATTGGAGCAAATGGAAGCTAATGACGATGAGAAATCAAGATGCTGTTAAACAGATCCAAACAAATGAAAGAATAGAAGGCAATGTGAAATATCTCATGGGAAAAACTACTGACCTGGAAAATAGATCCAGGAGAGATAATTTAAAAATTATTGGACTTCCTAAAAGCGACGATCAAAGTAAGAACCTAGAAATCATCCTACAAGAAGTTCTCAAAGAAAATTGCCCTGATGTTTTAGAACCAGAGGGCAAAATAGAAGTTGGAAGAATCCACCAATCACCTCCTGAAAAATATCCCAAAAAGAAAACTCCTAGTAATAATATAGCCAGGTCCTGGAATTCCCAGATTAAGGAGAGAATATTATAAGCAGCCAGGAAGAAACAATTTGAATACTGTGGAAACACAACAAGGATAACCCAGGATCTGGCAGCTTCTACACTGAGGGATAGAAGGGCTTGGAATATGATATCCTGGAGCTCAAAGGAGCTGGGATTAAAACTACCCAGCAAAACTGAGTATCATGTTTCAGGGTAAAATATGTTCATTCAGTGGAATAGAGGATTTTCAAGCATTCTTGCTGAAAAAAACAGAATTGAATAGAAAATTTGACATTCAGATACAAGAAGCAAGAGAAGCATGAGAAGGTAAACAGGGAAAAGAAATCATAAGGAACTTATCAAAGTTGAACTATTAACATTCCTACATGGGAAAACAATAATTGTAACTTATGAAACTTTTCTCAGTAGCTGAAGGGAATAGAAATATATATGTCTATAAATGAGGGTATATGGACATATGAATACATATGTGAATGTGTGTATATATGTTTACAGGTATACATAGATAGAGGGCACAGGACCAATTTAACAGGAAGGGATGATACTTAAAAGGTGAAATTAAGAGATGAGAGAGGAATATAATGAGAGGAGATGGAGAGAGACAGAATGGGGTAAACTGCCTCATATAGAAGAGACTAAGGAAAATTGTTACAATGGAGGGGAAGAATAGGAAGGCAAAAAGGAATGGGTCAAACTTATTCCTATTGAATTTGGCTTGAAGAGGGAATGAAATACACACTAAATAGGGTATCTCACCCTCCAGGAGAGTAGGGGGGAAAGGGATGAGAGGGGGGATGATGGAAGGAAGGGCAGGCTGGGGGAGTGGGAAGTTGGGAGCACACACTTTTGAAAAGGGATGGGATCAAAGTAGAGAATATAACAAGTGGGAAGTGGGATAGGAGGGAGGGAAATGTAGTCAGGCTTTTACAATATATCTACTATGTTATTGTTTTGCTTTAGCTACACATGTATAACCTATACTGAACTGCTTATCTTCCCAGTAAGGGTGGGAGACAAGGGAGGAAGGAAATGAATCTGGAATTCAAAGTTTTAAAATCAAATACTCAAATATATATATATATATATGCTATTATTAATACTATTTTACATGTAATTGGGAAATAAGATATACAGGCACTTGGGCATAGAGATCCACTGGAAAAGTCGAAAAGGGTATGGGAGAAAATATGGTAGAGAGCAGATTGGAGGAGGGTATATCCTGTGGGACTGCTATTTTGGAGTGATAGGTAGGGGAAAAAAAGGGAGAAATTTTGTAACTCAAAATCTGGCGGCAATGAATGATGTAAATCAGAATTTAATAAAGCATTTGAAAAAAATAAATTAAAAAAAATGAAGGGATGTCAGAGGCGCCAAACTCCACCCACAGAACTCCTTTGTGCTGGCCCTGTTATTAGGAAATGCTTAACAAAATACATAAAAATACAACAAAGATAATGTTCCATTTATGGTTTTCTAAGTCAGTCCGAGGACTGTAGGGATCTGTTTGTACTTGAATTTGATACTAGGTAATCTATTATTAACAATATTAATATCCTCAAATTTTAAATACCATAACACCCCCTATTCCTCTCCTGTATATTATTACTCTCTAATAGGGTTGAGAGTGGAGGTGAATGGGGTGTGTGTGGGGTGGGGGTCGGTGAAGTTGGCAGGATGATTCTCTTGTTGTTGCTGTTGTAGCAAATAGTAGATGGTTCTGTGTGATCCTTCATCTCACAGCTGTAGTCCTAGCTACCAAATCAAGCCTTTTCCTCTTCACCTCCAGCCCCTTTGGTTGTGGGCCATAAGCCAAAATCAAATCAATTCTGCTATTGTTTCTGGATGGGGCCTATCAATTAACTCCCCAATGTTCCCTTCCCCAATTCCTGTCCAGTTGTGCGCAACCATACTTGATGTATATGATCTCTTTTCTTTTAGACCAGAAGCTTCTAGAACAACCAGGGCTCTCTGTGAATTTGCAGTTGTATCTGTAGAGTTTCACATAACCACTTGGCAAATGGCAAACCCTTAATAAATGCTTTTTCATTTATTCAAAAACCGATTTAAAGAAATGAGGTCTGCAAGGAGAACATTGTACACAGTAACAGCAACAATGTGCAATGATCAACTGTGATAGACTTATCCCTTTTTAGCAATACAATGAGCCAAGACAATTCCAAAAGACCCAAGATAGAAAATGCATCCACATCCAGAGAAAGAACTATGGAGTCTGAATGCAGATTGAAGCATACTATTTTCACCTTTTTGTTTTTTTTTCTTTCTTGTGGTTTTCCCCTTTTGTTCTGATTTTTCTTTTCCAACATGATTATTGTGGAAATATGTTTAATATGATTGTACATGTATAACCTATATCAGATTGCTTGCTGTCTTGAGGAGGGGGGAGCGAAGGGAGCTCAAAATCTTATGAAGGTGGATGTTGAAAACTATCTTTATACATAATAAGAAAAAAAATACTATTAAGTGGGGGGGGAAAGAAATGAGATCTGTTTGTTCTTATCTCAGTATAATGGGCAAGTATCAAATTTTATTAGAATATTAATATTTTAAAATAAATTCAGTGAGTGTAACAAATAACAAAACAAAATCAATAGATTAAAAAAAGAAGAAAAAACAAAAAATCTCATTAAAAACACAACAAATTGTCTAATATGATGGAAAAAGTAACTGACAAACATTGGAGGGGATGGGTGAAAAATGACACAGCAATGTGCCATTGGTGGAATAATTTGAAACTATCCCCAAAGTATTATAAAACCATACTTACCTTTTGACTCAACAATACCACTACTGGGTCTGTATCCCAAAGAGATGAAAAAAAAGATAAAGTAATCATATCTACAAAAAACACTTATAGCAACTCTTTTTTTTGCAAAGAATTGGAAATTGAGGGTATGCCAATCAATTGGGGAAGAATTGGAAATTGAGGGTATGCCAATCAATTGGGGAAGAATTGGAAATTGAGGGTATGCCAATCAATTGGGGAATGACTGAACAGGTTGTATTTCATGATTATGATGGAATACTATTGGGGTATAAGAAATGGCTAGCAGGATGCTCTTAGAAAAACCTGGAAAGGCTTACATGGACTTATAGTAAATGATCAGAAGAAGAAAATTGTGCACAGTAAGAGCAATATTGTGTGATGAAGAATTGTGAATGGCTTAACTATTTTCAGCAATACAATAATTGAAGTCACTTTTTAAGGACTTATGATGAAAAATGCTATTCATCTCCAGTGAAATAACTGAAAGAGTGTGAATGCAGAACAAAACATGCTTTTAAAACTTTCTTTATATTTCTTTTTCCTCTATTTTTTGAGGGGGTTGTTCTTTCTTTCACAACATGACTAATGTGGAAATGTGTTTTTCTTAACTATACACACACACGCATGCACACATGCAGACACACACATACACACATGAAATTGCTTGTCTTCTCAATGATGGGGAAAAGGAGGAAGGTAGGGAAAGTATTTGGAGCTCAAAATTCAAAAAGAATGAATGTTAAATATTGTTTTACATGTAATTCTGACAATAAAAGTAAAAATTGACCTAGAAAACAGATAAAAGAGAGATAATTTTAAAGTAAGCCATAACCAAAAGAAACATCTTGGTTAACTTATTTTTAAGAAATTACAAACCAAAACTTTTCAGATCTATGAGAACCAGAGAACAAAGGGAAAATAAGAATCTACCAGTTACCTCTTGAAAGAAATCCCAGTCTGAGAACACCAAAAAACATCATAATCAAGATATAGAGCTTTTAGTTCTTAAGGAACCAAGAATCTAAAATCAGGATCACAAGTTGAGAAATTATTGCTATGCAATATCCCAGGTGGTGATAAAGACTTATAAACAAGAGCATTTAACCCAGAGCTCATTAAAATCATATAGGGAGAAATATTGTGTTAATAAAAGATAATTTTTAAAGTATTCTCAATATGAAGACCAGAATTTAATAGAAACTTTGAAATGCAAACATTGGAGGGAAGAGTAACATAAAAAGGCTAAATGGAAGTAGTAAATGATGATGAAGTGCTTACTTTCTAATAAGGGAAGGAGACACAAGTGCTCCTTCTGAACTTTAACATCTTTAAGAGAAAAAAAAACACAAGCCCAGGGACTAGTTATAGTTTTGGAAGAATGAGTATACATGGGAAAAGGGGGTGGAAGGAATGAGAGTTGCAAATATCTTGCAGAGATAAACACATTAGTTTTTAAAGGAGTCTGTTGTATATGTCATATTATTAAAAAAAACCCACTCTACATAATGGAAATGAACACTTTTACAATCCATATGTTTTCTTCTTTGCTTATAAAATTATTCATTTTTGTTGATGTTTTTCAAGTTTAGAATTATAAATTAACTAAAAAAGAGGGGGAAAAGTTGATTGGAGACAATAAACTAGAGGTATTTCCAAAAATGAGGCAATTGGAAAGTAAATATTAAAGTCATTAAGCTTTCAGAAGTTGTAACAGCAATCTAAATCTGAAGTTATTTCTGGATTACTTAACAAGGAGAATCAACAGGCATATAGAATCAAAGTTTTCTCAAATTTGTACTTCAGTTCCTATAGATTTAAAAGCATGGGAGCAAAAAGTAGAAAACTCTATATTCCTAGCTGATAAATGGATTCACCCCCAAATGGTTTCTACTCACCTTTTCTGTAGTTATTTAAACTAGCATGAAAATCTGCAAATCTGCTATGCATCTCTGTCATGTTTTTGTATGTTTCCTTTTTAGACCTTATTACTTCTTTTCCATTCTATGTTAATTATAAATGATATTTATTTGGGATTTCTGATGAACCAGTAGGGCTTACATTTTCATCGTACTAAGTCCACAAAGCTTTTATGTGTGTGTGTGTGTGTGTGTGTGTGTGTGTGTGTGTGTGTGTAATGCTGATGAAAATAGAAACCCTATTAGAGCTTAAAATGTATCTTCTTTACTGATCATACACATCTATGTATGTATATATACACATACACACATAGATGTGTGTGTGTATATATATATATATTTATATATATGAACTTTTTGCAAGAACCTAAATACTTCCCCCTGTTTACATATATCTATTTTAGGATGTGTGAAGTTACAGTAAGATGCACTCTTCCAGCATATGGAAACAGTGTTTGAATGTTTCAGGTAGCAGAGGGTAGCTTTTACTTTCTAGAATGAGACTGCCTGTACTCTAAGGTTAATTACTGACTGGCTACAGGTGCTGTACACCACACAAGATAAAAGCAATAAAATTGAAAAATAAGTTAGAAAGTCTCTCAGCTTATCAGGTTGAAAAGACCTTAGTCTCTCTTATATGTCATCCATTATTGACTTGGCTAATACCCCTGATTTAGACCTTCCCAAAGTAATAATCACTTCTCTAGAAAGATTAATCTTCAAGCCCTTTTATATATCTTGTGCCTTTTTTCTCCAAAATTACAAATCTCCAACTTTTCTCCCTCTTGACCCACCTTCCTAATAAAAGTCCAACTCTGTATGATACATTTCTGTAGGATACATTTTTTAAATCAACAAATATAAGGCCATAATCTTCCGTTGTAATTAAAAGGTCATATTTCATGGTTATAACTTTCCATTGACTTAATCTTTATACATATATTTACATTTGGGGGATTTTTGTATAGCTTTAGATTTCCAGACTTATAACTCTAGAGAACTAATGCATGAATGAATACTATGCATGTTGTAATGAATAGAAAACAAAACAAAACATATCCTTAGGATATTCACCTGCCATAGAATTTCAGTTACACTTCATTTGTTTTATACCTTACCTAAGAAGCTAGTAGTTTAACATCATGTCTGTATACAGATGTTTGCTTATATCCATACTCTGTTAAAATATAGTATTCAACTTAAAAAATCAGCAAATGAATGAATCTCAATAAAATCATTTAAAATTAGAAACATGAGTTTTTAGTGAAAATATTCATTTGTTTTTAATCTGCTCATTTATTAAACAAGGTAGAATAAAAGTGTAGTAGAGAAAGAATGATATATTTAAAGTCATGGAAACCTGGATACAAATATTAAAATGTGACTGAGGAGTTGTGTAACAATTAGAAAGTAATTTATTTTCTCTGAGCATCAGTTTTCCTATCTTTAAAATGGGAATTAGAAAAAATAAATGTGACAATATGATTACAGGCAGCATGGCATAGAGAATAGAACTCTGGTCCTATATTCTGCATGATCTGAGTTTAAATCCAGCTTATTGTCTATCAGATTCTGAATAAATAAATTCATATCTCTTTGTCATAGTGTTTATATCTGTAAAATGAGATTACTAATCTTGTACCAACTTTGGAGAGCTGTTTAAATTGTTACCTCACAGGATGAACATGGGGCTCAAATAATATGTATGGAAAGGGTTATACAAATGGCAGTTACTATTATGACTATTTTGTTTTACCTTAGGTAAATAAAACATTGCCATTTGCAATTAAGTAACTGAAATAAAGAGTATAAGAAATTAATACACACAGTTATCTTTAACTCAAAAAATGCAAATACATAATAGGTAAATAATAAGAGGGAATAGTCAATAGCAGCTTTGGGAATCAGAGGTTTTATTGAAGAAGTGGCATTTGATATAAGGTCCTGAAAGATGAGTGAAGATAGTGAAAAGTATTTTAAGTAATAGTATAGGACCAAGAAAACATAAAATGTACACACAGACTACGAATGATTTAGTTTGGTAAGATTATATGCAAAGTAGCTAGATGTTCCAGAACCAGATTGCAGAAGCAATAGGGAGTGTTGGGAGTTTCTGAATAGAGAAATAAAATAATCAGAGCAAATCAATGGAAAGATTAATCATCAATGGTGTTTAGGATAGCAGAATAGAATGGTGGCCTATTTTGGGGAGAGTATTACAATAATCCATGTTAGTGGTATAAACTCAAATAAAAATTGGGGCCATTGAACCATTCCTTGAAGGGCATATAAACTGACTTAGAAAACCACATGGTCCACAATATATTTTATTTCTTTGTTAAATATTTCCCAATTACATTTTATTCTGACTCAGGCTACACTCTGGAATGTTGTCTGCAATGGCCTGTAGGTCTTGTGTTTGACATATCTGATCTAGGCAATAAGGCCCAAGTCCATAAAGTGGTTATGAGAATAGAGAAGAGTGGAGGGATAAGACAAACAAACAAACAATAGAATATTGAAGATGAAATGAATAAAAAACCCTGGTGTCTTTCCCTTACTATTTCTGTGTTTAGCGTGTAAAAATCCTTAACAATATGACTCAAACCTACCTTTCTGGAATTATTATACATTACGCTCCTAAGCACATTCCATAGTCCAGCTAAATAATAGTTTCTTGCTATTAGTTATGCCAGTTATATAGCTCATCCACTCCTCTCTCATCTCTGACTCTTAGAATGACTAACTTTCTTTTAAGTTCTGCTCAAGAATTACCTCACACATTAGCTATTTTCCAATATCTTCAAATACCAGCATCCCTTGAAGTTACTTCATCATTTTGTATGGTTTGTACCTACTTTTTAGTGTACATATTCCCTCCCTTGAAAGAATATGTTTCTTGTAAAGCCTGTTACATCATGTATTTCTTTACTCTAGAGGGAAAAAAGTGAAAGATAATTCCACTATTACCTGTGTTGGTGACTGGGATAATTGCAGTTTCAGGAATGGAAATATGGATAAAGAGTAGGTATTTCAGGAAAGATGAAAAGATCATAGAATCATTTTTTTAAAAATCACTTTATTATTATAAAAATGACTGACTACACACAATTCACAGCAATATCCATAGCCTCCTATGGTATAATAGTTTGACGAAATGATCAACTCAGTAGGTTTTCTTTCTTTCTTTCTTTTGTTCTCTTTTTCTTTTTCTTTCTTTTTTAAGAATGACAGCAGCTTAGGGAATTTTAGTAGATTGAATGAAGGAGCCAGTGGACAGAGAGAAACTAAAGATTGGAGCATTAAGGATGGTCATGGAGGCAACTGAAAGAGGTGTAAAAGATTGGTGTTAAGGACACAAATAAAATTATTTGTCTTAGCAGTGCAAATTGCTACCCCTTCATCAGGGAAGGGAGAAGAAAGTGGGAGAAGTAGATGAAACTGAAGAGTTCATAAACCTTTTGTAGGGAAGAAGAGGGAGTAAGAGAATATCCTCAGTTTTCTCAATCAAATATGAAATAAGGGCCTGCATGGAGAGGAAGGGGAAGAAATTTTGAGGAAATTTGGAAGTAAGGTATAAAACAGCTATTGTGGAGAACACCAGAGAGAGTTAATTGAGGAAGAGTGGAAACAATCTCCTTGTGCAGCAGTTAGGTCTCACTAACATGCATTTTTAACATAAAGAGTCACCATGACTGTGTGATTTCCTCTATTGCAGTTTGGCATTGTGAGTATGAAAATATGGTAGATGTGAGTGTAGCAAGTGTCTCTGACTTAGGCTCATGCTCGGATATTATAGTTTTCTTTTTTTATTATTCATTTCTTTATAATGTTTTCCATTATAGTTTTGATGTTAGAAGAAAATAAGATATTCATCATTCATTCAGCAGGAAGCCGCAGACTTACATGCCTAGCAGTTGCCACATTCTGGAAAGGACATATAACTCTGGAGCAACTTTTGTAATCTGAGTGTCTGTCTATCTGAGGGTTAAAAGCTGTTAGCAACATTTTTATTTTATGTCCTATAAAAACATCCTGAGCCTATAGCTTTTATCAGACTGCCAAAGTAATGCAAAACATGCATAATAAAGTTGAAGAAACCCTGTTCTAATGGCTTCTTATGCAGAGCCTTCATTCTGAAAAAGAATATTTTACTTTTAATTCACTTTATCATTAATTGCTTTTTGGTTATTTTTTTAAAAAGTAATATACTTTTTACCATGGTGTGAGACTATGATTGTAAGATAATGCCTATTCTGTCAGACTCCATTATTGCATTGCTTCATTTTTTTCTCTTTTAAGACATTTTATTTTATTTTTGCTTTTTGGAGGGCGATTGGGTTTAAGTGACTTGCCCAAAGTCATATGGCTAGTAAGTGTGTCAAGTGTCTGAGGCCAGATCCGAACTCAGGTCCTCCTGACTCCAGGGCCAGTGACCTACTCACTGTGCCATCTAGCCACCCCAAGACATTTTATTATAAGAAATATTTTGAGTAGTGGCAGCAGGAGAGATATATTTAGAAATTAAGGTAATGAAAAATAAAATAGATCAATGGTTTTTTTTTTAATTCAGAGAGGATGGATGGATAGAGATTCAAAAAACTTTGGATTCTAAACCTAAGTTTTCTACTAAATATATCTGTCTGTGATGTTGGGGACTCAATCTCCTCTGTCTGGGTTTCATTTACCTTACCTCTGATTCTGGAAATGAGTAGCATTGCTTTTACTTCATATTTGAGAGTCCCTATTCTTGAATTTCAACTCTCCTCTTCCCCTCAATGTTCGGAGTACAGGAGATCCATGGACAAAGAGAAAGATAAATGATGGTGACCACATTTGCATTTCTCCCCACTTCTGACACCTGCACTGCTTCTGTAGGAGTACAGAATTATGTATAGCATCAAATTTGTGCCAGAACCCCTAGGGCACTAGAAATAATGAATCATTTCTCCTGGGTGCCTAAGTTGCTCTCTAAAAGTAACTGAGGTGTGTAGGACACTAGGGTACCACTCGATGCGTTACAGCAGTAATTATGTTTCATTTGGGTTACCATGCAGTTAATCCTATGGAATCCTTTCCCTAATTACACTGCCTATACCCTGGGGCCAGTTGAGCAATTAATCTGGGTTCTAAGATTATTTCAGCCCCCAAACTAAAAATTGTTTTATATCTGCCTTTAATTAGGCACATGCAAAGGGATGATAATGACAGTTGACAATTATTTAGCACTTTACCTATTCTATCTCATCTGATCCTCATGACAACCTTGTGAATAAGGTATTAATAGGAACCTAAGGTTCAGATTACCTGTGGTCAAGTTCTTAAACATCAGAGGTAGGGTTCAATCCTAGAATCACAGAAACTCCCGATCATTATGGACTTTAGGGGCCCTCTATTGCCACCAATCTTCCTGAATATGATTTCTATCAACAAATCTCTCAATAAACATTTATCAAGTACCTACTATGTATCAGGTCCTATACTAAGCACTGGGGATACAAAAAGAGTCAAAAGGCAGTCCTGGACCTCAAGGGGCTTACAATCTGATGAGGATTCCAACATACCCAATAAGAGGACAGCAAGCCATTCTTTGAAGAACAAAAATGATGGGAAACCCACTGTCTCTAGGTGCATCCCATTACACTTTCAGCAAACTCTAGTTCTTAGAGAATTTCTCTTCTTACATCAAGTTTATTTTGATTGTTTTCTAGGCAAAATAATCTGCTTGCTATTATTCTCCATATCCAATACCTGCCTCAGTTTCTTTATACAGACTATTCTCAAAGCCAGAAATGTTTTCCCTTCTCACCTTTTTCACTCAAAATGTCTAACTTCCTATGAAACCCAATCCAAATGGTACTTCCTTCACAGGGCCTTTCCTGAGCACACCTTCCCCTGTTTAATGCATCCCTAGGCTCTCCTCATGATCTCAGAAACCAAGTGGTATTTACTTTGCATATATTTATTTTGCATTTTATCTGTGAGCATGCTGTGTTGTCTATATAAAATTGAAAGTTCTTGGAAGATTAAGACTTTTCATATCCCCAGTTCCTGGCACAGTGTCAGGCAATTAGTAGGTGTTTAATAAATGTCTTCTAATTGATTGATTTTCAGGGAGTTGCTAGATGTTCCATGCCTCCCTCTAGTCCCCAAATGTGAAATCTTCCTCATCAGAACATGCCATGAGGGACCTTGACATCTCCCACCTTCCAGTTCACTTTACCAAATTCATTCATGGGATTATGATAAGCGGTCCATTGCCAGCCAAATGATATGTGGCCTGACCTTTCCCTTGTACTTGCCCACACATTAACATAGTTACTGTTACAGTTATCGATGCATCATTGGACCTGCCCCTTTCAAGTGTTCTTCCCCCATCAGAGTCAGTGCTGGATCATTGGGCATGCTTAGGGAAATAAAAAATACATGTATATTACCCACCCACGGCTATGCAATTTCACTGCCAGAACACATCAGTAAGAACACCTTGGCACACTCTGATGGTGGTCCCACTAAACCTTTTTTCCCTACCTCACTGCTTTATCCTAGAGTGATTGATGATAAGAGCCCACTCACTGTGCAGCATTGCAACTTTTATAAATTCCTGCATTGACCTTGGCTCTGCAGCCAATGCTATATTTGGCTGCCCCACCCCAATTCAGAAATGTCTTTGTGCCCATAGTGAAGCATTGCTGAAAAAGCAAAGAAATAGAAAATATAAATTCTAATTTTTCTTTCTCTGTATCTTAGTTTCTGTCTGTCTGTCTGTCTGTCTCTCTCTCTCATTGTCTTTCTGCCTCTCTCTATTGCTCTCACTGTCTCTTTCTCTCTCTCTTTCTGGTTTTCTGTCTCTATGTAATGCCAAGCAGGGGCAATTTCCATGGTTTGAAATACCAGCATAGTAACTCTCTATTTTATTCAGTGACAAATTAGGCAGAACATTCATAGAACAGAGAAAATCAAAATACAGCATTCACCAAGTGTGATTCAATAATTTCCAAGTACTACTCCACCACTGGACAGTACATTCATTTAGTCAATCACAAAGTCTCCTTCTCAAATGGAGATTAAGATTAGTTTCCAATCCTAAACAAATTATATTCATTTGGTCAATCACAGAGCACAAAAATGTCAATTTCCCACCCCTGAATCACACCTGAATTACAATTATCATCAGTTAATGCCAAGCGCCTTCTCAAAAGGGGCAGTGGAGAGCACAAAGGCCATCTACCCCTGTGCTACCACAACGTTAAGATATCATCACAGCATTTAATACCCAAGGAGAGGTCTCTTCTTTACCATAACCTGAAGCAAGTTCTCAGCAATCTCTGTTCCTGAGGAGATAAAGCTTAACAAAACCACAATATACATTGCCAGCATCCTCACCAATTCACTCTCTGCCTGCAGAACACTCTCAGGACCCCTGAAAATATCAGCAAGACCCTCTTCCCAGATTTCAGTAAACCTAACACAAGAAAATCCTTCTTCAGGGCTTCTGAACCAACAACAAGGTTCCAGGATCTCTGCAACAATAGCACTGTCCTTTACCAGCAAACAAATAAGGCAAAACAACATCAAAGCAGACAGACAAAATACTGGCATCACAGCCATGTCTCTTCAGTCCTTGGCAGCTCCGGGTGGCACCTCCGGGTGGCAGCTCTCAAAAAGTCCTGGACAGCTCCAACTGGCCCTCAGCAATCCTCTCTCTCTGCTTCCACAATGCTGCTCCATGATTCTTCTCTCAAAAATTCTTCTGCCTCTGTCTGCTTGGGCCTTCTCTAAATCCATGGCACCAGCTCCTCCCAGTTCAGCCCTCTCTCATTATGTCAACACGTCCATCCCACAAGTGGGATTCACACACTTTGGGTTTCAACACTCAACCTGAAAATCAAGCCAATACAGGGGGATCATTAAATTCCATTACTATTACACTCTGTCTCTCTGCTGTTCTCTGTTGCTCTTTCTAGCTTTCTGGCTCTGTTTCTCTGTCTGTCTCAATCTCTGTATTTCTGTCTCTGTCTTTCTCTCTGTCTCTGTCTCTCTATCCATGTCTGTCTATCAGTCCTTTTCTTGGAAAGGAACAGGTTTTAGTTACACCTTTTTTCTAACCATAAAATCATACTTACATTTAGGGGCCTAGAGAAGGCAGTCTGGCTTTGGAAAAGTCTTTTCTGGACTGCTTTCCTCATTTGCAAAATGACAGGATTGAGCCAGATGACCTGTAAAGTTCCTTCAAATTCTATCATTCTTTGTTTAGTGTATATGTGGGGAATGAAAGGAGGTAGGGTAGGGGAAAGAACAGACAGTATAAATGTGAATAGTGATATTTGATTTTGGTCTGTTTTCTCGTTCAAGTATAGTTGTTAGGGCCAAAAAAGCATACATGCACTTTTCTTAAGCTTTTCCAAGTTCCATTTAAGGGCTGGAAACTACTTGTCAAATTTCATTTTGTTTATTACCCTTATGCTAAGAAATCAATGAAAAAATGTTACACATCACTTGTATTTTGTAACTTAGAATTATGATTAGAAACGATTCAGTCTGTTATGTGGTTTCTTAAATTATTACTTTGGTACTTTAATTTTTGCAGAAAATAACTTTAAATGAAGAATTACATTAGGCTCTACAATAATTTCAAATTATGAGGTGGAGCAAAGATGGCAGATTAAAAGCTGGAACTGGCTTGAGCTGCCCCCCCAAACCCCTCAAAAATCTGTAAAAATAACTCTAAACAAATTCTAGAGCAGCAGAACCCACAGAATGACAGAGAGAAACAAATTCCCAGCCCAAGATATCCTGGAAGGTCAAAAGGAAAGGTCTGTTGCACCAGGCTTGGAGAGGAGCATAGTCTACTGTGGTCTACACTGGAATAGACCAGGGCACCAGTAAACCCAGAACAGGCTTCAGGTATCTGAATCACTGACAGCTGTGGTGGTTTCCAGACTTCTTAACCCACAAACACCAAACATAACTTAGAAGATTGGTAGGAAAGGTCTGTTGGACCTGGGTGAGAGAGGAGCATGGTCTGACCCCACCCCAGGGCAGAGGAGGCAGCAGTGGCAGCAGCAGCTGTTCCTGGAGCTCTTGTCGTACAGATGCTGGTGGAATCAAGCAACTGATCACTGGGGGATTGTAGGGATCTCTTTGCTTGCACTGAAGCAGGATTCTCTTGTTTTGCCCATGTTTGGCTCTGGGTTGCAATCCTGGGTGGTATTCCTGGGGCAAGGAGGAGTGTTGGTGTGGTGGAGCTTGTGGCATCAATGGAGAAGGAATCCTCCTCACAGTTCCAAGGCAGAAAAAGTATGCCTGTGGTCACTTACAGATTAGAGTACAGGGCAAGAGAAGAGTAAACACCTATCGTTTGATCATACCACCTTGGAAGAACTGAAAATTTGCAGGTCCCTAGAAGTATCTCTGAGAACAATTGCACAAAACACCTAAAGCTTGGGACAGTGCACACTCCACACTGGAAGCAGAGGCCTGCCTTAACAAAGAGTTAAAAACTCAAGTAATTGGCTGGGAAAGTGAGAAACAGCATGAAAAAACTCAGACTGTAGAATCTTACTTTGGTGACAAATAAGATCAAAACATACAAATCAAAGCTCCTACATCCAAAACCTCCAAGAAAAATAAAAATTGATCTCAGGCCATGGAAGAGCTCAAAAAGGAGTGTGAAAATCAAGTAAGAGAAGTAGAAGAGTAAATTCAAATTAGATAAAATATTTTCTCTTGTCTTTCTTATTTTACAGCTGTTGAAATATATCAAATGTCTTATAGTTGCTGTTGATCTCTCAAAGTCACAAGGTTAACACTTTTCTGGTAAAAAAAAAAGCTATAAATAGTATTAAAATGCAGAAATTAGCTCAGTTTGAAAAATCAAAGGATCTATGATTGCATTAGAATGGAGAAATCCCTCTGGAGGAGCTTCCTCCATGAAAACTGATTGGAAAATTCTACTATATGGGTTATCAGATAAATCCTAGAGGTTTAAAAAGTTTTCCATGACCATAAAGTCCATGAGAGTTTGAGATGAGATTAAATCCTAAGTCTTCCTCACTCCAAAACTAAAACTCTTTCTATTATGACTTGCCTACTTTTAGATCTATACTCATTCTTTTTATTCAACATACGTTAATGACCACTTAGTATGGGCAAGGAATTGGGGATATAAAGATTAATAAAACACATATCCTTACTTTAAGGAAGGTATATTCACATGGGGATGGGGTGAAAAACTATGTAAGATACATACAGAAATAACTATGGTACTAAAAGAATGTAAAGAAATTAACAGGAGAGCTATAGAGTGTGGATGAGAGGTGCCATCTCCAATATCAAGGTCTTCAAGTTATTATTGCTCTCCCTCCCCAAATATTTCACACAAACCTTTCTACCATGTACATGCTATCTCTTTCCCAGTAAAATATAAGCTTCTTAAGAACGACAAAAGACTTTTCTAAGGGTTCAATTTCAGGGTGGCTGGTAATGCTTAGGGACCTTTAGGGTCTATCTACAGACCAAAAAGAAGTACCTGAGGATCTGGAGCTTATATTATGAGAGCAAACTATAAGGTCTGACTACTTTTGAATACAGTGACATAGGAGATTTTAAAATATGGTGCTCCATTTTGTCAAAAGGATTGCAGCTATTGATTTCCAGCTCATTTAAAGGTACTCATGTCTATATTCATCCTTAGTATTCAAGAACAGAACCTTGAAAGGTATTAGAAGAGGGAGATAAAGGTAAGGTAAGTTAAGATAAAGGTAAGGAGGTAAGGAAAATATAAGGCTGCCCTTAATGGTAGCACTTTCTGCCACCTCAGTGATGAAATATCTCAGGATTATAAACTTCTGTGATTTTCTTGTTTTATCATATATATTTTTTAAAAGATTGACAACTTTTTTTTATGACAACCTTCCCCTCTGAATATAACCTTTCCAGTCTCCATTGCGGTTATTCCTTATTTAAAAAAAAGGCAGGGGATGAGAGGGAGGGAAGCAGTTAGGAAAACTAATCAGAACATCAACAAAGTCTGACATTGTACAGCATAGTATTATTTCTCCACAAAAAGGGGAAGAGGCTCAAGAAGCTCAAATTCTAATGGAGGAGACAACAGGTAACAAATATGTACATGTGATATAGGTACAGGGTGAATCAGAGGCAATATCAATTAATAGGCACTAGCATTAAGGGAAACAGGGAAAAGCTTTTTGTAGATGGTTGAAATTTTTCTAAGACTTGAAGGAAGCCAGAGAATTCAGGAGGTAGGAACAAGGATGGAAAGCATTGCATTCTAGGTTTGAGTGAAAGCCAATGAAAAATTGAGTTAAGAGATAGAGTATCTTGGGCTAGTAATGTCAAGGAGATCAGTGTCACTGTACTGTTGAACACATGAAGGGGAATAATGCCTAAGAAGATGGGATAAGTCCAGTTTATAAAGTGCTTTTAAAGTGAAACAGATAATTTTATATTTAATCCTAGAGGCAATAGGGAGCCACTGGAGTTGGTTGAATAGTGAGGGGGAATGGTCAGAATTGTGATTTAGTAATATAGTCATGATATATAAGAGGAAGATGGATTGGTGTAGAGAGAAACAAGGAAGACAGAACAACTAGCAAGCTATGACAATAGTCTAGGTCTGAAGTAATGTGAGCCTTTACCAAGGTGATGGAAGCATTGAGGGAGAGAGTAGGGGAGCACATGAGAGACACTTAGAAGATAGAATTGATAGCACTTGGCAGTGGGATTAGGGGTGAAATAGTACGAGAGAGTATGAGGTATTCAGAAAGGTATGTAGGCGATTTTGGTGTTCAATGACTGGGAGGGTGGTAATGCCCTTAAGTGATAAGGAAGTTTGGAAGAGAGGAGGATTTTGAGGGAAAATTGTGAGTTCAGTTTGAGAAATGTTAAGCTTAATATATCCATGGGATGAAGATATCCAAATCAAGATGACTAATAGGCAAATTTAAGACGAAGTTAGACGAAAGCATAAAGATGGATAAACAGATATGGGAATCATTATCATTGAGATTAAGTTATCCATGGAATTGAGATTACACCAAGCAAAATTATATAGAGGGAGAAGAGAAGATGGTCAGATATGGTGCCTTAGTGAACATCTACATAAAGCTGGCATGACCTAGGGAAAATTTAGCAAAGAAGTATATCAGGAATAATGAAGCATGTAGTAGGTGATAAAACATTCCTGGTTCTTCAAGATTCTCCTATTGACTGGATTTCAATTCTATCTCTTGGAGCAATCCTTATTTTTCTCAGAGTATCAAAAACTAATTCTGTTTACCCATTGTGTAGTTCATATAGTATGATGAAACATTTGAGTCTCCCATATAAATTAAATTAGTACTTATACTTTTTTACATGAAAGTATGGAAATAGTAAAAGAAAAGATTTTTTTAGTCTTTTCTGTTTTATATTGCAACATATGCAGGTGACTGTCTGCAATGATTTCATGCTACTCTGCTTTGTTTGACTTATTCTCTAGTCATCAAGAAAAACAAAGATAAGGAATAGAAGAAAAGAGATTTAAGTAAGGAGTAATCATCATGTATTGATAGGACTTTAAAAAAAATTGGGGATTTAGCTTTCAAATTTAGTACCATCTCTATTTTTTTTATTCTAATCATTATGATAATCAATTCAATTTCATATGGGAAGTATTCTGTGTCACAGCTAGGTTACTTTTTGGAGAATCCATGTGGAAAATGTTTGTTGTTCTATTGGAGTCTCTTAGACTGTATTAATGCCAGGAGTATAGTCAATAAACACTTGACCTGTATTTGATCTGAGAGGACATAGCAAATTAGCCCAAAGTTACTGACAGTATAAATTGGTTAGCTTGTCTTGATTTTCCCTAAAGTTCCTTAGCCATGGACTTTTATATTTTCAATGACACATACCTCCCCTGAACTTTTCATATTATATTTCCTAAGATTTTAGTTTATCACTTTTGTTATGGAAGGCCTTACTGTTTCTATCCATATTTTTCCATGTCACCTTTAAGACATCTTTTGAATAATTGTCATTAACATGATGCTGATGAAATCTTTTCTTTTTTATATGTCTTTAGCTATCAGTCAATAGTTATTTATATCTTATTTTTTAAACTATACTTGCTACCTGCTATTTAACTATAATCTTCATAAGAATAACTTGAATTATGTAGGTATAATGGGGGAGATTTTCCAATGACCCTAGTCCTTCTGAAAATGCGCAACGTGTTCAGCTTATACAATACTCTCATGGACCTTGGAGCTTGCATAGACATTCTATAAATAGCTCTAGTCTGCTAACTACATGAGAAGGAGCTTTTTGATTGGTCATGGAGCTAAAAGTAGGGCATATTCTAAAGGAACAAGCAAGGCAGGGCACGATTATTGATTTTGACTTTTTCTGGTGTGGCTGGTGTTGGAGAAGAAGAAAAAAAGTTTGAGGACCTCTGGATAAAGGAAATTTAAATTTGTCTCTAGATAAATAAAGAGTAACAGTCCTGTGCCAGGCACTGTGCTAAACACTTTACAAATTTTATTCCATTTTGTCCTCACAACTGTCTTGGGAGGTAGGTATTATTATTATCCCCATTTTACAGATGGGGAAATTGAAATAGATATTAAGTACTTTGCCCATCCTTACGCAGGTAGTAAATACCTAATAACATCTCTGAATTCACTTCTTCCTGACTTGAAGTCCAGGGATACATTCTTCTCATCTTCTATCACCTGAAGCTGGTATCAAACCAAAACCATATGGATCTGTTCTTGCTTTTGTCCCTGTTCTATTTTTTCCCTTTCCTTATGTAGTAGATATTACAGATAGTAATAACCTAGACATCTTCAAAAGATTAAGAGAATGAGCTACCAGAAATCTGGGAGTTGTAGTCCATGCCAGGATTTCCGCAAGCCAGACACTGACAGGAACAATCTAAAACAACTAACGCATCCCAGTGCAATGATATCAGAGATTTAGACACCCATCCATTGGTGGTGATGCATTTGGAAGTAACTTTCATAGGCTGAATGCTACCTAATATAAGCCTCCATTCCTCAGGGACTAAAGTGATATAGAGAGGAACGTACACCTGTCATTTGGGATGGATATTTGTACTTTCTGTTCTTATTTTATCTTCACAGCAAATATACCTTTGCAAAACCTAATTGATCTAAAACCTAATTGATTTCATGAACTGATGGTTAACAGTGGGAAGAAAATACCAGAATAGGGGCTAGAGTCAATGGCCTTAGAGAAAACCATTCTATTATTACTCAGTTGTAATGCCCCCCCCAAAACCATGAAGGTAAGATGTAGTTGGTCTCACTATAGGACAATGAGTCTAGAATCTTGCTATATAGATCTTTATCATTTATAAAGTACATTGCAAATATATTTTCTTTTGATCCCCACAACAGCCCTCTGATTTCAGTAATGCAGGTATTTTCGCCATAATTTTGTAAGTGAGGAAACTGAGGCCCAGAGAGTTTAAGTGACTTGCACAAAGACTTGAAACTAGTATTATATGTAACTGGGGTCCAAATCCTGGTTTTGTTACTCTATACAACTTTTTTTGTACACAACTGTCTTCTCATATGGTATCATGTTTTCATATGGTAAATTTATATTTTTATCTAGGCTGGAATAGTTTAGTCACTTATACTTTATGAAATACTATAGAATCTTATGACCCATAACTGAAGAAGTTAGAATGTTTCTGGAAAGCAATTTGGAACTATGCCCAAAGGGCAACTAAATTTTTCATACCCTTTGATTCAGCAATGCCACCACTATATCTGTATCCCAGAGAGACAATAAAAAATGGAAAAGGATCTACATGTGCATAAATATTTATAGCAGCCCTTTTCCTGGTGGCACAATATTGGAAATTGAGGAGTTTCCCATCAGTTGGGGAGTGCCTGAACAAGTTTTGATATATTAATGTAAGGTAATACTATTGTGCAGTAAGAAATGATGAGTAGGCAGATTTCAGAAAAAAAAAAAACTTAGAAAGGTTTATAGAAACTGATGCAAAGTGAAATGAGCAAAACCAGGAAAACATTGTAAACATTACCAGCCATGTTATGTGATGATAAGCTATAAATGACTCAGCAACACAATGATCCAAGCCAAGTACAAAGGTATCATGATGGAAAATGCTGTCTATATCCAGATAAAGAACTGATGGACTGTGAATATAGATCAAAGCACACTTTTTCACTTTATTTATTTTTTCCCTTTAGATCTGTTTTTTGCTTTCACAACTATGACTAATATGGAAATATATTTTGCATAATTGCACATATATAACCTATATCAAATTGCTTACCATTTTAAGAAGAGGGGACAGAGGAAGAAAAATTTGGAACTCAAGATCTTGTATAAATCAGTGCTAAAATTGTCTTGACATATAATTGGGAAAAAATGAAATACTATTTAAAAACTAATTTAGAATGCTTGATTTTTTAATATTTTCTAAAGTTGTGAATTCAGTGAACCCTAATTAAATATTAATTATTGACAAATAGAATAATTAAATATTTAGAAAGAACAGGATACTATTTATAGAATGAATGATGCGTAACTCTGCTAAATTAAGTCCCCTATTTTCATTATGTCCAAAGCAGACCAATGTGGGTTTTTAAAGGACATGACAACTCTAATTAAGAGAAATAAAATCCATTTAGAACACTAACAATGACAATAATAATAATAAGCACTTATATGATACTTCATAGTTTACAGATTACTTTATGTAAATTATATCTTTTGGGCAAATAATTGCAAATTTTAGATCTGAAAGGGTCCTTAACAACCATTTAGTCCAACCCATAGTGAAGTAGGAATCATTAATATGCTAAAGAACTTGAGCATCACTAATCATTGACAATAAATTCCCAGTTTTTTCATCCAGACATATGAATGTGATATAGGGTGTCTGCCACATGTAATATGGGGAATCAGGTGGATCAAAGGGATCAAAGTATCCCTTGCCCCCATCCTTCTACAAGAGAGATTTTAATTCATGCTAGGAAGAGGAGCAGGAGTTTGGGGACTAGGGATACTCTGCTCTCAAATGGGGAATACTGGGCCAGAATTATATGTATATGCTCCCTTAAATATTATTAGTCTAATGTGATATTTAAGTTCAAGCTAAACTTCTGATCTCTATTTCAGTATTGGGGGAAAAGAGATTCTAAGCTTTATATCTAAAACTTTACTCCTTCCCTATCCAACTCCAGGTCCATAATGATCATATATAGAAACACATTTATCCTAGTTGATAGAAAAAACAGATATCAGAGAAAGTCTAGATATGAGAGTATATATCAGACAATACAGATTAAAGGGAGGGAGCAAGAAGGAGACAGAGAAAGTGACAGAAAAACAGAGACAGACAGACAGAGACAGTGAGAGATTGAGAGACACACACAGAGAGAGAGAGAGAGAGAGAGAGAGAGAGAGAGAGAGAGAGAGAGA
>NW_027187372.1:13257173-13298608 GCF_028583685.1 Petaurus breviceps papuanus
AGAGAGAGAGAGAGAGAGAGAGAGAGAGAGAGAGAGAGAGAGAGAGATGTCACTTAATGGGGAATTATTTGAAGTCTCTAGTGTAGCAAGCTGAAAATGGGAATATGATGGATATTTTTTCCCCCAGAATCTTTTTCTCCTATTAACAATCTGAAGATAGGTTGGCCTTGTGGATCTATTCTTTCAAAGCTGGAAGACAGAAGAACCAAAACATACTAAAGAGACCAGATTTCTTTTCTTTCCCATTCACAAATATACTCTGTCAATCAAGTAGGACCTTTGATCTTCACTAACAAGGAGGAAGTCCCATGCCAGTGAACTTTGGGACTTCAGTTGAATTCATATATTTTCTTAATAATCTTTTCATTTTAGAAGGGGAGAATATCAAAGATCCTTACAGGATTTCTGAAAAAAATAGTTTTACCTTAGGTCACCTGGCTAATTACATTTAAGTCATTGTGGTTGTACTGATACTACTGCATTTGGAAATATCACTATTTTGGACTTCAGATTAGTTTGAACTCCTCTTGACGTGTTAGATTTTTTTTGTGTGTGACCAAACTGTTATATTTCAGGTCTTTATTTTTCAGTATAATAGAATCATAGAGGCAAATGCTACCTTAAGAATAATCAGGTAGGATGTCTAGGTGGTGCAGTGAGTAGAGCACTGGCCCTGGAGTCAGGAGGACCTGAGTCCAAATCCGGCCCCAGACACTTAACACAAAATCTTTCCATGTGACCATGGGCAAGTAACTTAACCCCAATTGCCCTCCAAAAAGAAAAAAAAAAGAATAACCATGTATTCTAACCAATTACTTCATTTTGCAAATGAAGAAACAGGCTGTTAGAGGAAGGCCTAATGCCAGCACTCTCTTTGTTTAGGACTGATTTGATGATGAAATAAGGCACTTGTTAAGTTATTGAAGTTAACAAAATGGAATTTTATTTTTATGTAACACCGCAGCCAGCATACACCGACCCTTACCTTTAGTTTAGGCAAACACAGCTTTTCTCACCCCTTACTGAAGTACATTTGGAAATGTAGATTATAAGATATGGTAACATAAATACTCTCAGGCACTCACCAAGTCTGAGAGGCCCAGACTACGTGTGGCTGGTATGTTTATGCCTTTAAATGATGAGGAATGGAAGGGAAATAGGGAAGCTGAGGTCAATTATGTCTAGGGACAAGCTTATCTCCTGAGACAGCTTTGTCTCCTTTTACATAAAGGAGCTAATATTTGTGCTGTAAGAGAAAAGGAGGAGGAACCTAGAATTACCTCATTTTAGTAGTAAAGCAAAAGAATCTGTGTTAGGGAAACAAGTGTCAGTTGGCTCCCAGGGCCATTTTGTCTGCCTTTAGGGAAAACTAATCCCTGTCTCAGGGCAGCTAGGTGATGAAGTGGATGATGTGTCAGTCTGGAGTTAGAAATACTCATCTTCATGAATTCAAATCTAGCTGTGTCAACTTGGAAAAATTACTTAACTCTATTTGCTTCAGTTCCTCATTTGCAGAATGGGCTGGAAAAGGAAAAGGCCAATGATTCCAGTATCTTTGACAAGAAAACTCCAAATGGGTTCACAAAGAGTTGGACACAACTGATACAACTAAACAACAATAATAATGTATCTGAGGAGGAAAGGAGTGGGAGTAGATATAACCCAGGTTGAGTGGAATGGCTGGCATACATTCATCCTATCACAGAGACCTAGGACAACTAAAGACCTTGCTTAACAGCACAAAGCTGGTTAGAGGAAAAGCATAATTCAAATTTAGAACTCTAAACTATTAACCTAGTATGCTTTCATTTAACACAAGTTATAATGATCATTACTTCCTCGTTTATCAGAATCTCTCTCTCTCTCTCTCTCTCTCTCTCTCTCTCTCTCTCTCTCTCTCTCTCTCCCCCTCTTTCTCTCTGTCTCTCTCTGTCTCTGTCTTTGTCTCTCTCTCTCTCTCTGTCTCTCTCTGTCTTTCTCTCTCCCTCATTCATCCATGTAGAAAACTTTGTTTATAAAACACCCTCCATTAAAAGCACAGGAGCACTAGCTCTTCATTGTATAGTCTCAAAGAGTAGAATGGTGTTAAGAATGGGTCGGATGTACTTATTAATTCAGATTTGATGTTGGGACAAAATAAGGCACTTGAAAAATCATAGATAAAAGAAAAATGCTTATACAAACACTTTCAGGATAAACATGGCTGTTGGGCATAGTTTGGATAAAGTTCTAGTAAAGACCAGGGAAGATTTATCATATAGGTTAGAGGGGAAGTTGGAAAAATAGTGTCATGAAAACCTAGAAAGAAGAGAATATCCAGGAGGAGATGGTGATCAGGAGTGCCAACAGCCTCAGAGAAGTAAAAAAGAATGAGACTTGAGAAAAGGCTTTTTGGGTTGGCAGTTAAGATATTATTGCTAACTTTTGAGAGAACACTTTCATTGAATGTCTAATGACTGATGTACAAATTGTGGCCACCAATGACCACACTTTTCTTTATATTGATATTACTTACTGCATTTTGTAAGGCAGTTAATAGATAAACCTAAATCATTTTTTTAAAAACCACTATATTCTCCAAAATAATGACTTAATTAGTTAAACAAAATGAGTTTCTTTTTAATCGAGTGGTCTCCCTTGCCTTTTTTGTAAGCATTATAAGGTACAGATCATTTTTATGCTCCATTGAAGAGGCATTGAAGCATTTTTCAGAGTGAAATTAAATGTCCAAATAAACAATTTATAGAAAGAGGTCAGAGACCTCAGGGATTTCTAATTTAATATTTCAGGTTAAACTCTAGAGTGCAAATTTACAATGGAAAAACACACTAATGACTGACCAGACAAGATGTGTTTCTGGCAGATTTCTTTTACATGTTATGTTTGTATTTTATATAGATAATGGTAATACAGATCTTTGTGAGAGATCTCAATAAATCTCACAACAGGATGGCAAATTTTATCTTAAATTATATCTGTCTCCTCAGAACTCTACAAATTTCATCATTATCCTATTTTATCAATTTGTATTATGTTTATTCCTCCTGTGCATCCACATGACTGTATTTTAAGAATCATGGACAATGATGCTTCCTTTAGACATCCTAAAAGACGTGGAAGGTGAGTGCCTTATTATGTCTATCTATACAATGACAGGAATGAAGTTTGTTGTTCAGTTCTGTCTGATTCTTCATGACTGCATGGACTAGGCCATGCCAAGTCACTTCTATCCTTCATTATTTCTTGAAGTCTATCCAATTTCATGTTCATTGTTTCCATGACATTTATCCATCACATCCTTTTCTTTTTCCCCTTTTTACTTTGCCTTCAATCTTTCCCAGAATCAGGGCCTTTTCCAGTAAGTCCTGTCTTTTCACATTGTAGCTAAAGTATTTAAGCTTCATCTTCAGTATGTGACTTTGAGTCAATAGCCTGAATTAATTTCTTTAAATATTGACTGATAATGATGTCCCTGCAGTCCAAGGGACTCTCAAAAGTCTTTCCAGCCCCACAGTTTGAAAATGTTGATTCTACGTCGATCTACGTTTTTTATGGTCCAACTCTCACAGCTTCTATTGGTACTGGGGAAACAACAACCACAACATAGCTTTGATTACATGCACATTTGTCTGCAAGGTGATATCTTTGCTTTTTAGTATGCTGTCCAGATTTGCCATATCTTTCCTTCTAAGCAGCAAATGGCTTTTAATTTCATGTCTACAGTTGCCATCTGCATTGATCTTTTAGATCAAGAATATAAAATCTGACACTACTTCCATTCCTTCTCCCTCTATTTGCCAGGAAGTGATGGAACCAGTTGCCAAGTGCTTAGTTTTTTTTTATGTTAAGCTTCAAGCGAGCTTTTTCACTCTTTCTCATTCTCATCAAGAAACGTCTTAATTCCTTTCCACTTTCTTCCATCAGAGTGGTATCATTTGTATATCTGATATTGTTTGCATTTTTTTCCTGGCAATCTTAATTCTGATTTTTGATTCATCAAATATGGCACTTCACATGATTTACTCTTTGTATAAGTTAAATAAATAAGGTGACATTATACTCCCTTGTCATATTCCTTTTCCACTTGTAAGCCAATCAGTTGTTCTGTGCTCAGTTCTAACTGTTGCTTCTTGGCCCACTTTAACAGCAAGCACCCTAACATACCAAGGATGGCTGCTAGCACAGGTTCTTTGATTTGCTTTTCTAATGGAAAGCAACTCAAAAGAATTAACAATCTTACTTTAAGCAAACATATATATCATTCACTTAGTTCGGGATAAAAAGTCAGCACCGTGAACTTCAGAAAATACAAACAGAAATTACAAGCAGACAAAAATACAGTCAGAGAAAACAAGACAGTTCAACAGACCAACAGAAAGGGCTTCTAGATGTCTGACCATCACATGCCTACATAGATAGTTACCAGAGAGAGAAGCACCAACATCTGGGTGTTCAAAGCCCTCCAGTTCAACAGATGCCCAGAGTCTCATCTGACCAAATCACAGAACTCTTACCATAAATGAGCGCCAAAGCAAAACCTCACCGCAGGGTATACATATAGACTTCTCCAGGGTCAGAAGACATTACGACCTCTATGACCCACTGTCTAATTACAAAGTAACAAAAGGTGTGCCTTCCTGAAAAATCAAGCCTCTCCAAAGCAAGCTTCTTTTATTGGGCTCCAAGTGAGGCCCATTAAAGGATAGGGAAGATCTTCAAATTCCCTAGGTCTATTAAGGGGCAGGAAGGATCTTCAAATTCCCTTATCATTACACCCACATACAGGTTCCTCAGAGGACAAGTAAGATGATATGATATTTCCATCTCTTTTGCCACATCTTGTTGTGGTTCATATAGTCAAAGGCTTCATTGTAGTCAATGAAGTGGAAGTAGATGTTTTTTATTCTTTTATTTTATTTTTTATTTTTCTGGAACTCCCTTGCTTTCTCCATAATCCAGGAAATGTTGGCAATTTGGTTTCTAGTTCCTTTTCATTGACTGAGGGCTACTCCATTTCTTCTTAGGGATTCTTGCCCAGAGTAGTATATGTAGCCATCACATGAATTAAATTAACCAATCCACATCCATTTAAGTACACTGACACACAAAATGTCAATATTTAATCATTCTATCTCCTGTTTGACCACATCTAGCTTGTCTTGGTTCATAGATCTTACATTCCAGGTTCCTAGGCAATATTGCTTTTTAAAGCAGCACACTGTCCTTTCATCACTGGATGCATCCACAGCTGAACTTTCTTTTGGTTTTGACTCAGATATTTCATTAGTACTGGAGTTATGTGTAGTTGTCCTCTGCTCTTCCCCAATAGTATATTGGATACTTTGTGACCTAAGGGGCTCATCATTCAATGTCATCTTTTTTTTGTATCATTTTAGTACTGTCCATAAGGTTTTCTCAACAGAGATTCTGGAGTGGTTTTTCCATTTCCTTCTCCAGCGGATCACCTTTTCTCAGAACTCTCCAGTATGTCCTGTTTGACTTGGATAACTCTGCTCATTGTTTCATGGAGCTATGTAAGCCCCTCCTCCAGAACAAGGCAATGAAGTAGGTTGGGAGAAATGTAGGGGAAATTATAAATATGGAATTTAGAGAATAAGGGTCACATTTCACACATTCTCAAGGGCATCCTAATGAACCATTGTGTTTTCCAGTGATTTTTTTTTCTTTTCTTTTGGTCATTGTTGAAAGAATGTGCTTTCTTTCTGATTTAACCTTGGGGATAGATCTTTTTAATGTTTTGCTTGTATCTTCTTTGTTATTAAACCTCTTTTAAACCCCCATGTGCCTAGAACATTATAAATAAATATTGTAAAAACCCAGAAGTATTACTACTAAAGATAAAAATAAATATTAATTTTAAACTTCCTTACCAACTACAATACAATCAAAATATTAATAAATACAAGGAGCAAAAATAAAAGAAATAGATTTAAATGGAGACAATAGAAATATTGGTAATTAGAAATATAAATTATATGAAAAGGATAATCTTGATGAGAGAACATAATAAAAAATTCTAGGACATACCTAGAAGTAACCCTCACAGGAAACATTATGAGGTTGTAAACATCTGACAATAATTGGTCCTTGAAACAATTATTTTATTTTTCATTTAATACTACAAAGATTTTTCTTTTTTTAATATTCATGACATTTTAAATCATTTGTTTAGGTAAAACTATTGGAAGCCAAGCTGCTTTAGCATGTGGCATGAAAAAAATGCTACCTATTGAATCACCTGTTTTTTAATGAAGTGTCTACAAAGACCAGTCAAGGACAGAATAAAAGGAGGTACTAGGAATGGCATAATGGGCTTGGAGTGACCATGACAGGAAAGGCCCCTTTGATCCATATGGATTTATCCACTAAAGACCATACACTTTTGAAACACTGAAGACTGTTTTATAGTTCAATGAATGTTTTACCTCCTAGCCTTGAGTAGGAGGTATATATTGATCTAAATCTATTATAAAGTATCTAAAAGGAATTCTATTTTAATTCATCTATTTAAATTTGTATTTGTTTATCCATCCATCCATCTATCTATCTCTCTATCTACCTGTCTGTCTATCTATCTATCTATCTGTCTATCTATCTATCTATCTATCTATCTATCTATCCATCTATCTATCTACAGTTTCCTAGTGTCACAGATGAAGCATTTGTTATTCCCCCCTTGGTTTAAAACTCATTAAAGGGAAATGTTGAATTATATTTCAGATAAAAAAATTGTCTTGCTGATCCTTGTAGGAAACTATGTTATGATTAGGGATGGCTTATACTTTCCAAAAGCTGGTATCTTCAGAGACAGAGATTCCAAAAATGTAGTCTATGGCTTATAAGCCAAGCTCTAGGTTTGCATTGGCCAGATTCAGTCTTGGCACCTTTCAACAAATGCATCTTTGGATCCCGTTTCCATCCAGGTTTTTCCTTGTAACCCTCTTTTGTTCTAAGAATCTGTAGTAGAAAGGATATGAGCAGGACTAGACAGGACATATTAACAATGTTAAAGGGTGAGAAATGTGTTCTTGACCTGAAGACATTGTCTATAAATGTGTAGATTTGTGATAAGATTTCTATTTAAATTGTATTCACTAATGATAATTCATTGGAATAAAAGGGAACAACCATGCAAACATTCCTTATAAGTACAATTCAATTCAGCAAGCATTTATGCAATGCTTTCTATGTGTAGTGGACTGTGGTAGACTCTAGGGAAGTAAGACAAAAATGAATTTTACTTGGGCAGTAAAACATTTCTTGTGGCAATGTTAATAGCTGTGTATAACCTCAAAGGCTACTGCCATATCAATTGTGTCAATGTCAGATTTGTTTCTGTACTTTCTCTGACCTATAGAAGCACAATCTGTCAGTTAAGAAATTAATCAATTAACAAGTTTCAGGGAGCAGTAAATAAATTGGCCATAGGTAATAGTATGCTCAAGCCACCAATCATTTTTTGTTTTAATCAGAGCAGATGCCATTTCCCAATGGGTACAGTTATCTCTACTGTTGACCAGGGAGTGCTTACATTCAGGGTTTTAGAATTCTTCCCCTTCCATCTCCCCCAAACCTCTAGGATTCATGGAATGGTGTTGCCTGGATTCAAAATTCAGCCTAGGGGGATAAAAGAAATGGAACATTGCTATGAAATATTAAAATTGTGGAAACCTTCCTTTGGGCTAACCTATACCCCACATTTGGAAAAACTGTGGTTCTTAAATTTTGAATCTCATTTATAAAAATTAAATGACTTTTAGGTAGTCATGTGAATTTATATAATACAATAAAGTGAATAACAATAAAAACTCTCATAGCAAAATTGTAAAAGAAATTGCTTCATCTGATCATCCTTACAACTGATTCTGCTAAATACCATCATCACTCTTAGGGCATGAAAAAGGTTAGCAAAAGGAGTTTCTTGATGAGAATCCACTCAGAGTAGTTCTGTAAATAACTAGATAAAAGGAAGCTGAGGAAACTATTGGAGTTTACCATTGGCTTCCTGAATTGAAGTTAGGAGTGTCTGATATTTTATAGTGCTTACCAACAACACTACATTCTATCTTTGCTTCTAGTCATTGCTTTGTCTTTCATTCCCATCTTGGCCCCATCTCTATTTTTGGGTTTCTACCATAGCCACCATATTGCTTATTTGCCAATCAGTACCTCAAGGAGAGGCACTATAACTATAAACAGCAAGAAGTTATGAGCCTCTGTATCTCCAAGGCAATATTCACAGCACTGACAGCAACTATGAATATGCTGGCATAGTTCTGTATTACAAAATATAACAGACTCTCCATATAGAAGACAGAAGGAAAACATTTATTCAGATGCCAGAAAACCAAATACCAACACCAGAAAAACAAATCCATCATAGCAACAAAGAAGTTACTACACCTTATCACTGGAGGAAACAACACAATCCCAAAGTCTCCCCCCTGCTCAGGCCTTCCCACAAACAAACACCCACAATCCTAGCTGTCTGCTTTCCTGTGTTCCCTCTATCCTTCCACTCTAACTTCTCTGACCAACTTCCTCCTACCTCTGCTCTAGTTCTGCCTCTTCTTGTTCCACCCTTCCTGCTCTACCTGTTCAGGAATCTCCTCCCACCACAGACTCATGTGACTCAGGCTTCGATGTGACTCAAGCAAGTCACATGGGCCTCTTAATGGATGGGAAAGATCTTCCCATTAAGCAAAAATATATTAACAATACAGCCTCCTATCCACTGAGAGCTTTCAGGCTTGGGAGAGTCTCTCTTCTTGATCTCATAGAAGTAAAAGAAAGGAAGGACAGATAGGAAATTATTTTCCAAGGATTAAACTCCTGGGGCCATGCATTGTTGTATTACCGGAAAACCTCATCCTGTTTCCTGACTTCTCAGGGCAGCTAAGTGGCAGGGGTGGATGGATAAGATGAAAAGTCAGCCATAACTAAAACAACTGAACATCAATAAAAACATATATAGACTTAGGAGTCATTTGAAAAGGATGATAATTGAATGCATATAAACAGAGGGGTCCACCAAAGCCTCTTTTGTGGAGGCAAATAATTAAAGCAGGTAGACTATTTAGGGGAATCTTAAAGTAGTCTAGGTTTGAGGTGATAAGGCTTGATGTAGGTAGTGTTCACCAAAAAATATATATATACCATAGAGAAAGAAGAGAAAAGAGCTCGTACTTTACTTATAATGTGCACCTCATTTTTAATAACCCAAGAATGGGGTTATACTGCTCATGAATTTTAATTCTAGAGTTGTTGCTGATGTTAGTCTTTTCCGCTATATCCAACTTTTCATGACCCCATATGGGGTTTTCTTGAAAAGATATGGAGGGTTTGGCCATTTCCTTTTCTAGCTTATTTTGCAGATAAGGAAACTGAGCTAAACAGGGTTAAGTGAGTTGCCCAAAGTCATACAGTTAGTAAATGTCTGAGACTAGATTTGAACACAGGTTTCCTCACTCCAGGCCTGGCACTCTAGCCACTGCATCACCTAGCTGTTCCAGTTCTTGCGTAGAAGTCAGCAAATTATGGACACAGGGCCAAATCTGGGCCAACTCCTGTTTTTCATACATCTCTAGGTTTTTGTTTTTGTTTCTTACATTTTAAAATATAAAACAATTTTATTTAAAAATATTTTTAAAATGCTTAGCTCAGAAATATGCACAAACAGGTGGCATACAAGATTTGTGACATAGGGGAACTGACTTGCTGACTATAGATTGCCCATTCCTGTTATAGAGGATCATGGTAGGCAATCTTAGGTTTAGTTTTCTGACATTAAGATGAAAATATCAAGAGAGTTTTTTCCTTTTTATTGCTACATTTGGGCCAAAGGCAAGAATCACCCTTTCTAGCAGTTTTATTATTTACGCTCTATGATTTGATTTAAACCAAAAAACACCAATTGTCAAAGGAGCAAACAAAAATAATAAGTTCAGAAAACATTTCATAACCTCCAGAACAGTTAGAAGTTCTTGTAATAGTTCTTATATGACCTTGACAAGTTTCTTCAAGCTAAGATTAAAATATTTACAGAATATGCTGTGGTCCATAAGGACAGTTGAATTCAATATAATTTTATATAATTTACATCCCAAGTATTTGGAGAAATCATCATTTCATAAAACCAATATTATTTTCTCATTAAAGAATTCTACTATTAGAGATCAGAGAAGTGGGAGGAATACCCATATGTACAAAAATATTTATTGCAGCTCTTTTTGTGGTGGCAAAGAATTGGAAATTAAGGGGATGCCCATCAATTGGGAACGGTTAAACAAGTTGTGGTATATTAGTGTAATGGAATACTCTTGTGCTATAAGAAATGAGGAGCAGATGAGCTTCATATTTACCTGGAGAAACTATAACAAACTGATATGGACAGAACCCACAAAGTGACAGAGAGAAACAAATCTCCTGCTGAAGGTAGCCTGGCGGGTGGGCAGGAAGGGTTCATCTCAGCAGGCTGGGAGTCAAGCCCAGTCCCATGTGAGCCCACAGTTTTAGTCCCAGGGTAGCCCCTCCTAGTGGCTGCAGAGGAATTTAGGAGAGTGGATCACGAGAAGCAGTGGAGTTTTTCAGAATTATCAACCCATAAATGCCAAAGGAAAAGTGAGAGGTCAGTGTAGAACTCTGTTGGAACTGGTGGCAAGGGGATGGAGGAGCGAGTCTAGCACCTGTTCCCAGAATTAGAAGTGGTGAAGGTGTGGTGGCCCTGCAGCTGCCTCCATATGGCTGCTTCAGAGCTCCTGGGCTATAGATTGTAGGGGGGAAAGCAAACATTCAGAAGGTAATTTTTCTTGCTTTAACCTGCCTGGATCTGCATCTCAATCTTGGGTGGTAGTCCTGAGGTGTTTGAAAAGTGATCCAGAGATTGTGGGAGCTGCAGAGATGTTGCCCTCCTAATAGCTCTGGCAGTTGCAAAAAACCCCAGCGATTTGGGACAAAGCACTCCCTTCTGGAAGCTGAGTTCTACTGTGGCAAAGAGCTCAAAAATTAAATAATTGAGTGGCAACATAAGCAAGCAAAGGAAGCAAATCAAGTGCAGCAATCCAACTTTAGATTCCTTTTTTGCTGACAAAAAGGATCAAAGCATGGGATGGGAAGAAGACAATCGAATCAGAACTCTTGTACCAAAAGCTTCCAAGAAAAATATGAACTAGTTGCAAACCATGGAGGAGCTCAACAAGGATTTTGAGAATCAAGTAAGAGAATTAAGAGGTGAGAGGAATATAATGAGAGGAGATGGGGAGAGCCAGAGTGGGGCAACTATCTCATAAAGAAGAGGCAAGGGAAAATGGTTACAATGGAGGGGAATAATAGGAAGGCAAAAGGGAATGGGTCAACCTTATTCCTATTGAATCTGGCTGGAGGAGGGAGGGAAATACACACTAAATAGGGGATCTCACCCTTCAGGAGAATAGGGGGGAAGGGGATGTGAGGGAGGATGATGGAAGGGAGGGCAGGCTGGGGGGGAGGGAAGTTGGAAGCACCCACTTTTGCAAAGAGACAGGATCAAAGTAGAGAATAGAAGAAGTGGGAGGTGGGATAGGAGGGAGGGAAATATAGTCAGTCTTTTACAATACATCTACTATGTTATTGTTTTGCATTAGCCGCACATGTACAACCTATACTGAACTGCTTGTCTCCCCAGTGGGGGTGGGTGGCAGGGGGGGAAGGGAATGAATCTGGAATTGAAAGTTTTAAAATCAAATATTCAAATATATATATATATATATATGTGTGTGTGTGTGTGTGTGTATATATATATATATACTGTTATTAATACCATCTTACATGTTATTAAGAAAAAAAAAGGTATACAGGCACTGAGGCGTAGAGATCCACTGGAAAAGTTGAAACGGGTATGGGAGAAAATATGGGAGAGTACAGATTGGAGATGGGGATATCCTGTGGGACTGCTGTTTTGGGGGGATGGGTGGGGGAAAAACGGGGAGAAAATTTGTAACTCAAAATCTGGCGGAAACGAATGATGTAAATCAGAAGTTGATAAAGCATTAAAAAAAAAGAAAATCAAGTAAGAGAAGTGGAGGAAAAATTGGGAAGAGAAATGAGAATGATGCAAGAAAATCATGAAAAGAGTCAACAACCTGACTGAAGAAAATAGCACCTTCAAAATAGATTAACTCAAATGGCAAAAGAGGCCCAAAAAGCCAATGAGGAGAAGAATGCCTTAAAAAGCTGAATTTGCCAGATGGAAAAAGAATTTCAAAAGCTCACTGAAGAGAATAATTCCTTCAGAATTAGATTGGAGCAAATGGAAGCTAGTGACCTTATGAGAAATCAAGATGCTATCAAGATCCAAACAAATGAAAAAAATAGAAGGTAATGTGAAATAACTCATTGGGAAAAGCATTGACCTGGAAAATAGATCCAGGAGAGATAATTTAAAAATTACTGGACTAACTCAAAGCCATGATGAAAAAAATGACCTAGAAATCATCCTTCAAGAAATTCTCAAGGAAAATTGTCCTGATATTTTAGAGCCAGAGGGCAAAATAGAAATTGAAAGAATTCACCAATCACATCTTGAAAAAGATCTCAAAAAGAAAACTCCTAGGAATATTATAGCCAGGTTGTGGACTTCCCAGATCAAGGAGAAAATATTAAAAACAGCCAAGAAGAAACAATTTAAATATTGTGGAAACAATCAGGAGAACACAGGATCTGGCAGCTTCTACATTGAGGAATCGAAGGGCTTGGAATATAATATTCTGGAGGTCAAATATTCTTACTGGGATTAAAACCAATAATCACCTACCCAGAAAAACGGAGTATCATGTTTCAGGGGAAAATATGGTCATTCAATGAAATAGTAGACTTTCAAGCATTCTTGATGAAAAAACCTGAGCTAAATCGAAAATTTACCATTCAAATATAAGAAGCAAGAGAAGCATGAGAAGGTAAACATGGAAATAAAATCATAAGGAACTTATCAAAGTTGAACTATTTACATGCCTACATGGAAAAATGATAATTGTAATTTATGAGAGGGTATCTGTGTGTATGAATACTTATCTAAGTATGTTTATATATGTGTACAGGTATACATAGACAGAGGGCACAGGATCAATTGAATAGGAAGGGATGATACTTAAAAGGTGAAATTGAGAGGTGAGAGAGGAATATAATGAGGAGTTGGGGAGAGACAGAATGGGGTAAATTATCTCATGTAGAAGAGGTAAGGGATAACTGTTACAATGGAGGGAAAGAACAGGAAGGCAAAACAGAATGGGTCAACCTTACTCTCATTGAATATGGCTTAGAGAGGCAATGGTATACATACTAAATTGGGTATTTTGCCCTACAGGAGACTAGGGGGGAAGGGGATAAGAGGAAGGATGAGGGAGGGCAGGTTGGGGGGGAGGGTAGTTAGAAGCACATACTTTTGAAAAGGGACAGGGTCAAAGTAGAGAATAGAATAAGTGGGGGGCAGGATAGGATGGAGGGAAATATAGCCAGTCTTTTACAATATATCCACTATGGATATGTTTTGCATTACTACACATGCACAACCTATATTGAATTGCTTATCTTCCCAGTAAGGGTAGGTGACCAGGGAGGAAGGGAAAGACTTTGGAACTCAAAGTTGTAAAATCAAATGTTTAAAAAATATATTATTTTTCTTATTTATTATTATTATTATTTATATGCAACTGGGAAATAAGATATAGAGGTACTGTGGTATGGAGGTCCATCTTGCCCTACCAGAAAGTCGGAGGGGGAATGAGGGAGGATATAGGAGATAGCATATTGGTGGAGGGGATATACAGTGGGATCGCTGTTTTGGGGTGGTGGGTAGGGGAAAGACAGGGAGAAAATTTGTAACTCATTATCTTGTGGGAATGAGTGATGTAAACTAAAAATAGACATTAAGTTTTTTTTTAAACTGATGTGGAGTGAGAACAGCAGAACCAGGAGAAATTTGTACACAATTACAGACACAGCATATATGTGATGACCAACTTTGATAGACTGGACTCTTCTCAGCAGTGCAAGGTTATAAGACTACTCCAAAAGACTCATGATGGAAGGAGATGTCTACATTGAGAGAAATAACTAGAAAGAACTAGAAAGAGCAGAGTTTGAATGCAGACTGAAGCAAACTACCTGCTTTCTTTCTTTTTCTTGTTAGGTTTTGTTTCCTCTTTCCCATCATTCATTCCATCAGTTACAATCCTTCTTTCCAACCTGACTAATGTCTAATGTGAAAGTATTTGCTGATGCTCTACTTGATTGCATGCCACCATGGGGGGAGGGACAGAAAGGGGGATAAAATTTGAAACTCAAGGGATTGTCAAACTGAATCTTGAAAACAAAAAATAAACAAACAAATTAATAAAGGCAAAAATTAAAAAAAATAAAAAGAAATCTACTATTTAGTAACAACAAAAATAAAATCAATTATACCTCTTAATGTCCTTTAGAATAGTGACCAGAAAAAGTGAGGTTATATTTCTACTATGCCCTGTGCTAATCATACAACATCTGTGACAATTTTTTTTTCATTCTGGAACTCAGATTTTATTAGAGGCATTGACAAAGTGGAGGATATCCAAGGGAGAGAATACAAAATGTTCAGGAAGTTGGACAAGAATGAGTGTTACACTAGGAAGTAAGGAAATTTAACTAGGAGAAGACAAAACTTGGGTATTGGAGTGTGGTTTAGGAGTCTTCAAATATTTGAAGGGCTGTCATATGGAACAATGGTACATATTATGGCTAATAGAGGGTATAATTGAGAATTGTGACTATGCTTTATGATGAGAGGGAGGGAGGAAGAGAGAGAGACAGAGAAAGAGAGACACAGAAAGAGATGCCAATTTTATATATCAATCAGTAAGAAATTCCTAAGACTTGGAGCTATTCAGAAATGGATTGAGCAGTCTAGTGGGAGAATGAGTGGGAGGAGTTAAAGGAGAGGCCAACTGACAATTTAATGGGAAGAATGGAACCTCTTCCCTCTATCCTACTTCACTTGGTGATTTAAATAGCTCCCATGGATTTTATTACCATTTCTAAACGGATGATTCTCAAATCTACTTATCTTGCCAAAATCTACCGACCTCAAATTTCACATCAACTGCCTTTCAGATATCTCCAGCTGAAGGTGTAACATAAATCTTAAACTCACTATGTTTAGAATGGTACTCATTACCATTTCCCCCCATCTCCATTCCAATCACCAATACTTTCCCTATTTCTGTCAAGGGCGACACCATCCTTCTAGCAACCTAGGAGTCATACCGACTTCTTCACTATCTCTTACCTTCTTCCTCATATTCAAGCTGTTGCTAAGACCTACTGATTTCATTTTTGCAACATCTTTCAAATACAGCCTTTTTTCTGCTTTGATGCTACCATGATTCCAGTGCATACCCTCATTACTTTATGCCTGGATTGTCTTATTAGCCTCTTTGTGCGTCTGCTGGTATCCAGTTTGTCCTCACTCCAGTCTATTCTCCATTTAGACACTAAAGTAATTTTTCTAAAATATAGGTCCATCCTATTACCCACCCCTCACCCCAATCAATAAACTCCAATGGTTTCCTGTTATCTTGAGGAGCAAATACAAAGTGCTCTGTTTGATATTCAAAGCTCTTCATAACGTATCCCCCTTCAACCTTTCCAGTCTTCTTATACCTTACTCTGTCATCTACTCTTTAATGAAGTGACACTGGCCTCCTGGATTTTCTATGAACAAGACACTCTTATCTCTCAGCTCTTCTCCCTTAACAAGCTCACCCTACACCTCTAGTCCATCTCATCTCTCTGGCTTCACTTCTCTTCATAATCTCTCTTAATCCTACTGTCTCAGACTTTTATGATTCATCAGTCCCTACTCTACCTCCCCACATCAGAACATCCATTCCTCCTTTCAACATATGTGCCTCCCATTTTAATCAGTCCTCAATATAATAATCCTAATTATTAAATAATCCATGTCATCCAAATTCTCTGCTGTTGTTCTTGAGCTATTTAGCTGAAGAAAGTAAAAAATAGCTTATTCAACACACTACAAATGTTTAGTGCACAATTTCATTTAAGCTCATTGTTGCTTGACAATTTTTCTACTATACTTTAAAATATATATATATGGTTGCTTTCATTCTTTTATACCAGTGTCCTTCCCCCCTTATCTACCCACCCATCCTCACCAACAATTCAATGGTGCCTTATTACAAGGGAAAATATTAATATAAAATCATGCAAATCAGAAAGTGAATCTGTATACAGTGTTCCACATCTCTTATCTCTTTCCTCTAAGTGACAATTACAAATATTTTTCTTTTCACTCGAGCAAACAATAACTTTATTTTCCAATTTATACCACATAATATTGATCATGTGATTACCTGAAAAGGTGAATACCATCTGAGAACTATGTTCTACAATTTTCAGTATCAGCCCCCCTTAGAGTCACAAATCTTCCCTATGATTAATCTTTCTACTTGTTTCTTGATCCCACCCCTTCATCCTTCCTCCTAGATCCTGCTCCAGCAGGCATTCCCTTTCTCATGCATCGTTAATCTCTTGATCTTTATTGGTTTCTTCCTGTATGCCTACATACTCAGATTGCCATACTTATAGTAAAATGTCCCCTGCAGCTCCACTGTGTGGATGGATACTCCACACAGTGGCCACCTAATCTCTCTCTTTCTTTTTATTGTCAAACTTCATGGATAAATTCTCTACACTCAATGCCTCAGTTTCCTACTCAATTAATTACAGCCTCTTCTTCTTCTCTTGTAATATGGCTTCTGTCCTCAGTATGCTATGAAAACCGCTTTCTTGGTTGAAGTAGTAATCGAATGATGAAGCCCAATGATGTTTTTTCAATTTCTTTTTTATGTCTCTAGGGCATTATTTATTTATGATTTCTCTTGCTGGATACTCCCTCATCCATCAGTTTGAAAATATTGCACAGGCCTAGTTTCCCCAAACTCTACCAATTTGTTTGCTCTTTATTATTCTTTTATAGGTTTTCTTGCCTTAATGTGAATATTTCCCTCTTTGGCCTCCTCTTCTTTTTCTATATTTTAATGGTCATATTCATTCCCATGACTTCAACTCTTAGCTTTACATGGATGATTTCCAAATCTCTTTTTATGTCCCTCATCTCTTTCACAAATTCCAGATTCACATATCCAATTTTTTTAATAGAATATCCCATGGGAATTTTAAACTGTGTTCAAAACAAAATATTATTTTTCTGCCTATACCTGTTCTTCCTTTTTACTTTCCTATTTCTGCCACTGATAAAACCATATGAGCTTCTATAATCAAAACTTTTTTGTTATCTTTGAATTTTCCCTTTTTCTCACCTCTCATATACATTTTATTGCCAAATAGCTTTAATTTTTTTAGTTCTCACATTATGTCATTGAATAGGTATCTTTTCCATTCTCTGTCACACACTATCATGAACTCTCAATAAACCATACTACAAGGAGCCTTTTAACAGGACTTCCTACATCCAATCTATTTTTTTTTTACATTTTGCATGGCCTTCCTTGTTCATTGATCTACTCATGCTATCAATGTGCTCAAAATTCTTCAGTGGCTCCCTATTGCTTTTTGAATAAATATCAAATTATATTGCCTGCCACTCCAAGTTTTCTATAACCTTTCATTACTCTGCCTTTTATTCCTTATCTCATCTTGTTTCAGGCATTCTGAATCTCCAGTAAGAGGGATTATTCTCCGCCACTTAAATATGTCTTGTGTTGTCCTGAAGCTCTGAAAGTATTCTTAAAGTTATTTTACTGTATTGCTTGGCACAAAGTAGAAGCTTAGTAAATGCTTGTTCTATTTTTTCCTCCCCTCTGCTCATGTTGTTTCCTATGCCTAAAATTCCCTTTCCCTCTAGCCATCAAATTTTTATAAAGCCCACCCATCTCACATTTAACCTCCTCCATGAAGTCTTTCTTGATCTCTCATAGCTAACAACAACCTTTCTACCCTGGGATTTAATGACAATTATGTGTGTGTGTCTGTGTGTGTGTTGTTCTGTTGTATTTGCTATAGTTATTCTTATTGTTGCATGTGTTATAGTTATCTTTGTGTAACAGTATTCTACAGGGTTGAAAATTGACCAGACTTGTGAGTAGGCCACCTCTCAGCATTCTATTCTCCTCATTATTCTTTTTTTTTTTAATCTTCATGTCAAGGATGACAGGTAGAATGAATTAGAAATGTCTGACATTCTTTTTTTTAAGCAATTGGGGTTAAGTAACTTGCTCAAGGTTACATGGCAAGATATTTTGTGTGGGTGCCAAGTATCTGAGGCTGGAACCAATCCCAGGTCTCCTGATGCTGGGGCCAGTGCTCTTACTCACTGTGCCACCTGGTTGCCCCGATGTCTGCCATTCTTAAGAGGAAAGATTTGGACTACTCACTCTGTTAGATAGTTTGAATGAGATATATTCTAAGCAGAACTCATTATGATTTTTCCTCTAAAAACAAAACAAAAAGCAGCTTTCAGTATTTCTGTGAAAGGTACCATACTTTTCCCCATCAGTCAGTCTGTTATATCAGAGTTATCTTGAATCCTTCCTTTTCTTTCACCCTTGATAGACAATCAGTTGCCAAGTCTTTTCAATTCTACTTCCATACTATTTTTTTCAGCTTTCCCTTTATATCCATTCATAACCACAACTCTAGTTTAGACCTTCATAATCTCTCACCTGGACTATTATAATGACTTCCCTATTGGTGTCCCTCATTCCAGACTTTTTCTTCTGTTATTCATCCACTGCATATCTGTCTAAACAATTTTTTTTTCTAAACCACAGGCTTTACTATAAATTTCTCAGACCAATACAAACAGAAACAAAAACAAACTTTACTGGCTGGCTATTACCTCTAGGATAAAATATACATTCTGCAGTTTAGCATGTAAAGATCATTACTCTATTTTTTCCAGAATATTCTATATCATTGCCATTTATGCACTTGGTTTTCTTTACAACTTTCCAACACCATTGTCTCCCAAATTGGCATTACATCTTCCACCTTGCATACTTTTATCTTCTCACATTTCTGAAATGCACTTCGTTTTCACACCTCTACTTCTTAAAACCCTTAGCTTCCTTTAAGGATCAAAATAGGAATTATCATCTATGGTAGCCATTCCTGACATTCTTCCTTGCTTCTCCTCTTTCCTGCCTTACAGTACTTTTCCATCACTATCTGTGTAAATGTAGTAGTACTTAGAAGCAGTTAGAGAAACCCCTTAGAGGGCAGGGACTGTTTTTCATCTTTGGTTATGAAAGTTTTGGAAGCTTGTTAAAGGTTTATTGTTGACTTCATGTCAGATTCCAAATAAGAAAAATAAAGGACATAAAACATAGAATATTATTGGTTAACATAAGTGAGATGTCACTTCGGAGATCTTACCAATGCACAGGGGGCATGATATCACTGGGGACCCATGAAGATTTTTTTTAAATCTACATTTAAAATGTTCCTTTGTGTTTAGATGTACTTTCAAAAGAAAATGGGTCTTTAGAAAAGCAATAAAATTGTATAAATTGGAAGAGGAGAATTCCAGCTTTAGTAGGGGAAATCAACTATATAAAGATTGAGTTTTGTGAAAATCATGTTGTAAGTATTAAAGCACTGTCTAAAAGTGAGATGATGCTGCTGTATAGGGAAAGTTTTTCTCAAATGTAAAGTTAGTTTGAGAATTAAAAGCCAATATGTTAGAAAGAAAAAAAAATTATTATTTTATATAATTATACATGTATAAGTACTCACGTCTACAGCTCTTTATACAGAGACATGAAATAAATATATGTTATATTTGTATATCTATATCTATCATCTATTATTTATCTTTCTAGTCTACTTACCTACCTTGGTCTAACTCATCATCATTATCATCATCATTATCCATTTATCACTTGTTCTCTCTCTCTCCACTCTCTTTTTCTCTTTCTCTCTCTTCCTCTTATTCTTCCTCTCCCTCTTCCTATTCCTTCCCCCCCCCTCTCCCTTTTCTGTCCCTTATTGCCTAAAGGTGAGATCTATCATATTTCACCCACTCTTCCCGTTCCCTAGTACCCTTAGAGGGTTGGAAACTAGGTCTCTTTTATCTGTCATTTCCTTAAGCCCTGCCAATCACAATCCCTTGATTTTAAGGGTCCAGTACCTTGCAATCTACTTAATTACTTAGTTTCTGAAGAGAGGTATTTAATTCAAAGGTGCAAGATCAGTCATACAAACATTTTCCCTCAAGAGGTCAGCTTTATCACTCCCACTTTGTCATCTTGGTCTTTTAGTAGTAGAGGAGGATTAGGTTTGCAGCTTAATTTAATTTCTAATATAACATTAGTTTCACAAATTTAAAGTCCAAAATTCCCTCAGGGCTTACATTCCTGGATATACCTCCTCAGAAATTCCTTGTTGGGCTAATTGTAACATCTGTTCTAGAATCCTGGGCTCCAGAGTCACTATGGTTCAAGCTCTCAGTCCCAGACCCCACTCTCTGCATTTAGAATTGAAAAAGACAAAACAAAATCAAAGCTCCAGGCCTGTTTTTGGAGCCACAGAGAGTATACATAGAAGTGTCAAATTGCCTGCAATGATGTGTAGCCTGCAAAACTCCTGAGCATGACTTCAACCCAATTAAAATGTAATTATGAAATGTTTAAACAAATAAATAATAATTAAAAAATATAACACAGATAAAGTTGATCCTCCTTTTTGTAAGTCAGCATTTCCCTCCTCCCCTGCATCCATTTCCATTCAAATTTGATGCCACTATATACATTCACACATATTAAATCTGCATATACATACGCATACATATACACACATACAAACAAGTATATATGTATAAATGCAAATACATAGAGTCATACATATCCATATAAAATACATTTGCTATATCATTTTTGTGGTTTTTTTTTGAAGAAAAATTTTAACAGGTAATGCTGATTCTCCTGCTAAATGTGTGAATCAGGGTAAATGGAAACCTGTAAAAAAAAATTACTGGTGTAAGTTGGTTTTGACCAGGAAAAATTAAATAGGGGTACTGGAGCCACAAAGTGTGAACAAGCTTTAAAAAGTAGTATTAGTTAAATCTTTTCAGCCAAGGGAGAAAATCAGTCCTATTATGTATTGATGAAGAAGAATTCAACAGTATCTTACCCTCAAAATCTAAATGTTCCTTCAAAAGGATGGATTAGCTACAAATTCTAAGCTAAGTAAAAACAATTTTAGTCTCCAAGCTACTAGATTAGAAATTTTGGATGAATGTAATGTAAAAGTGTCCAGCTTTAAGGCATATCTCTTTCAAATGTTTATTTGAGTAAAGGCTTCAGTATTAAAATTATCCTTTCGGAAAAGTTAAACTCATCAACAAAAAAATCAGCCTCAACATGGGATGGTAGAAAGTGTTTACAGAAAGATGCTCAATTACATTGTTCAAATAGGACTCACTATGATCTTTCAAATTCTTAATTTGTCCCTTTGAGGGATATTATGGAATCAAAAGAATGGGCTGAAATAGCCTTCTTCCATTCCTTCTTGTACAATAATAACCTTTATTAAGCACAAATTACCTGGCACTGCTGGGAATCTAGGCTGTGTAGGCTCTTTGTTTGAAATAATTAAAAGGAATTGAGAGACCAAGATAAGGTGGTTATTATAGAAAATGAGAAAGGGAAATTAAGAGTTTGTAAAAGAGCTGCTAAAATTGAAATCAAAACAACAACTTCATGCAGAGCTTATTGTTTGACCTGATATATTCCAGCTCATTTAGTATATAAAAGTTCTGATGGAGACGGCTGGAGTTGTCACATTTATTATATTTTTTTATTGAATGTCACCTTTTATAGTCCTTTGCAGAATAGAATACTGGCTAGAACAAAGTATACTTCTTATAATAATGATCTTCCAATAAAAACAGCATGTCAAGGAAATCAGTTAATGTGGCTTCCTCCCCCCCCCCCCCACGTAGAATGTTTAATGACAACCTATTAGTTTCTCATGGCAAAATATTATTTAGAAGCTGTAAAGGGGGAAAATGAAACTTTATTTAGTTAATTTTCATAGCAAGCATTAAGAAATATGTATATGATGATAGTGACATGTTCAAATTTGGTGACTGGGGACAGGGGAATTTTGATGAAAGTTTTGAAAAGAGCTGATTTTGAAGTTTATCAGAGGCACTGTTTGGAAAATTCAAATATCTCTGTCATAAACTGAAACCTGTATTATTGAGGGATATGGGGAAAATATCCACAAAATAAATATGTTTGAGAAATAGATATATCAATATTATGCATGAAATATCCTATATATGATTCCTTAATTCATACATTAGCTTTTACCAGTTTTGCATTACTAAAATTATCAATACAAATAACTAGATGACATGGGGGAATAGTATATTCATAACAACTTGGTATTTACCTTGGAGGTTTTTTTTTTTTTTTCATTTCGGTCTGTGGAAACTGGATTAGAAATTTGAACTTCTATTTGAACTTGAACTGAAAAACAAAAATCTGAGTAATGATTTCTTAGATTTGGGATTGTATTTTTTATTGAGCATACATCTTTCTCTGAACATTATAATCCCTGTCTCAATGCCACCAATAGGAAACTGAGGAGATTGAGAGGACTATGCATTACTCTATTTGGTTTTATAAACTGAGAAAAATCATCTTGGATTCTAAGTTCATGACTGATAAAAGTTCAATAAAACATAGCATTATAAACCAAATATTTGGATTCTTCAAATTTATAGTAAAAAATTTATAAATTAAGAATCACTCATTATAAGAGGATAACTTGTACACATTGATGCTTTAATGTGGCAATTTAATTGGGGTTGTATGTATTTACATGAACATGGAAATAAAAAAAAAGTCTCTCAAAAAAAGTCTTACAATTGGAAGATTCCTTAAGGTCATCTAGTTCTGCCCAGGAATTTACCTCACAGGGCCACTGTGAGGAACAAATGAGATAATTATTTTTAGCAGTAGCTAGATGATGCAATGGGCAGCCAGGTGCCACAGTGGATAAAGTGCCATCTGGAGTCAAGAAGACTCATCTTCCTAAGTTCATATCTGCCCTCAGTTATGTACAAGCAGTGTGACCTGGGGCAAGTCACTTAACCCCATTTACCACACTTTCCACATCTGTAAAATGAGCTGGAGAAGGAAATGGCAAGCCACTTTAGTATCTTTGCCAAGAAAACCCCAGTGGGGTCATGAAGAGTCAGATATGACTGAAAATGACTGAACAATAACAAAGCAGTGCAAAGGATGGAGCACCGAACCTAGAGTCAGGACCTGATTTTAACTCTAGTCTCAGACATTTATTAGCTCTGTAACACTGGATAGGTCATTTGATCTGTCTGCCTCACTTTCATCAATTGTAAACTGATAATAGTCTTAGCACCTCTCTCACAAGGTTATTGTGAGGACCGAATGAGATTATATTTTAAAGTGTTTCACATAGTGCCTGGCACAGAGTAACTGCTGGGGAAATTATAATCTTTTTCTTCATTTTCCTCTCATGTCAGTAAGTAAATAAGCTTTTTATTAAATACCTCCTGCATGCCAGGCACTGTGATAAGTGCTGGAATACAAAGAAAGGCAAAGGAAAGTCCTTTACATTGAGGAGTTCACAATTTAATGGGCACACTACCTGTTCTGTGATGTATTCCCTATAATAAAACTGTAACCCCCCCTTTCACCTGACAAGGCCCATTAGGCCTTCAAATGCTTGAAGAAAGATGTCATGTTCTTCGCTAAATCTTCTCTTCTAAGGCATAACGTCCTTAGTGTCTTCTACCAATCCTCATATGGCATGATTGGCATGATCTTTAGGACCATTTAAATGTCATTTGCCTGTTTCTCACTACCAAGATGAATGTGCTTATTTTAGACTGTGAAGTAGTTCATGCTGTTGTTTAAACTATGCTTCTTTAGAGACAATTATAATCTCTTGGAATAGAAACGAGTTACATTCCATTTGAATCAGGAGAGGCAATGTGAAATAGTATAAAATATATACTGTGTATCCCATGTGTGTCCCTTTCATCACCTCATTTAATTTTTCAGTAGCCTTTGAATTGGTCTTTTCTGCCTCAGATCTCTCCCTACTCTATTCCATCTTCCACTTAGCTGCCAAAATAAAAGTTTCCTAAATCAGTCATGAACATGTCCCTGACCAAGCCCAAATAAATTCCAGTGGGTTCATTTTACCTCCAGCATCAAATATAAAATACCTCTTTACCACAATATTGTCCCTTCTTTATGTTCCCTGGCTCTTAAACACAGCTGTCCTCCATAAATACTATGATCCAACCACATTGGCCTATTTTTATTCCTCTCAAGACTCCTTTTCATGTACTTTTTCACAGTCCTCGATGTTCTATCTTCTCATCTTCCACTCCTAGCTTTCCTGGATTCCTTTAAGAACCAACTCAAATCACAGCCCCTGTGAGAAGGCTTTCTTGCTTCCTCTACCCATTCTCCAACCCCAAATAAGATGTTCCTCTGAGATTACTTTTCATTTCACTGCATTTATCATGAGCATATAATTATGTGCATGTTATAGCCATTATTAGAATGTAAACTTGCTGCTTTCTGGGTTAGTGTTTCTTTCTATATCTAGATTAGTACTTGGCAATTAGAAGAAGAAAAATTCTACTTGAAAAAAACATTTTTTGAAGTTGAGAACATGGGTTCAAATCCATTCTCTGCTACTCATTCCCTGTCTGATGTTTTAAATGTAATGCTTTATATTTACACGGTGCTTTTAAATTTTTCCAAGGATTTTCACATCTATTCTCTCATTTCATACTCTTAGGATTAAAAAGTGTATTTAACAAAGTATAAGTATTTAAAATTCTTTTCTTTTCTTTTTTTTTTTTTTGCTTTTTGGAGGGCAGTGGGGTTAAGTAACTTGCCCAAGGTCACATGGCTAGTTTTGTGTGTGTATGTGTTAAGTGTCTGAGGCCGGATTTGAACTCAGATCCTCCTGACTCCAGGGCTGGTGCTTAAAATTCTTTTCTTAACACCAATCCAGAAATAATTCTTTTTTGGAGGCAATAAGGATTAAGTGACCTGCTCAGGATCACACAGCTAATAAGTATCTGAGGGTCAATTTGAACTCAGGCTCTCTTGACTCCAGGGCCAGTACTCAGAGAGTCACTGCACCACCCAGTTGACACAAAATAAATATTTATCTAAATATCTAGAATGATGTAGTAGAACCAACAGAATCACAGACTCTAAGTGTGATGAATGATCATGGGTGCCATCTTGTCTAAGAGAAGAAGTACTTCCATAACATACCCAACTAGTGGACACAACTGTCTTTTGCACAAATGACTTTAATGAGGTATAAACTGCACCCTCCTGAATCAGCATATTCTAAGTTCTTATTGCTAGAACTTTTGTTTTTCTTTCATTAAGGCTAAATCCTCAATCTATTGCTTGTAGATATGACCCAAGGCCAAGCAGGACAAGAACAAGTCCAACACCTCCTACTTGTTTGAAGACAACTATTAAGTTCTCACTCTTCACTGCAGGTCTATTCTTCTAGAAGTAAAACATTTCCTCTTGCTCAACCAATACTCATTGGTATGATTTGAGTGCATTCTACTTTCTTGGTCATCTTCTATGGGATGCTCTCCAGGTGATTAATAAAATGTGTTACTCAGAACTGAAAACAATACTTCAAATGTGATCTTACCAAACAAAATCGACTGAAATTATCACCTCTGGGATGGTGTTAAAAAAGTGAGCACTATATAAGGAGTTGAGGGGTCTGGGTTTTATTTCCATTTCTGTCACTTACCAACTGGATAAATTTGAGGAAATAATTTACATAATCCTCTGTTTCCTTATCTGTCAGTGGGGTATAACTGTACCTCATATAAATACCTCATAAATTTCTACAAAAATTGGATTAAATAAAAAAGAAAACAATGGCATGTTACCTGAAAATACTATAAAATATGAAGTTGTCATAAACTTTGAATTCTTTATGAGAAAAATAAGCAAAATCATAACCCTCCCTTATTTCATATTTTCTCATTTCCCCCTCATAGTTTTATTCTGTTGTCCTGGGGGGGGGGGGGACTGTGATAGTAATGGCAATTGGCTTGGTTTTCAAATTGATTGTGTTAAAACCCAGAGCTTGTTAATCCCACCTGTGGGATGGACTTGTTGATGTGAAAAGAAAGTCCTGAACTGGGAGGAGCTGGTGACATAGATTTGGAGAGACAAGAGAGAGGCGGAAGACCTTTTTTGGAAGCAGCACCTCGTGGAGAGAGAGGCTAAGAGAATTGCTGGTGGCCGCTTTGAATTGCCCTGGACTTTTGAGACCTGCCCCCTGAGCTGCCAAGGACTGAGGAGACATGGCTGTTTTGCTGGTACTTTGTCTGTCTGTTTTGATGTTATTTTGCCAGATTTGTCCACTGGTGAAAGACTGTCCTGTTGAAGAAGTCCTGGAACCTGGCTTTTGGTTAAGAAGCCCTGAGACTGTCCTGCAGACAGAGAGTGAATACTGTCCACTGGTGAAGGACAGTGCTGTTGTTGCAGGGGTCTGGAGACTGTCCTGCAGACAGAATGAATACTGTTCACTGGTGAAGGACAGTGCTGTTGTTGCAGGGGTCTGGGAGCCTTTCTGTTGGTTCAGAAGCCCTGAAGAAGGATTTTCTTGTTGGATGTTTACAGAAATCCTGGGAGAGGGCTTTGCTAATGTGTTCAGGGGTTCTAGGACTGTTCTACAGACAGAGGATGAATTCATGAAGGGACTGGCAATGTATCTTATGGCCTTGCTAAGCCTTGTCTCCCCAGGAACTAAGATTGCTGAGAGCTTGCCTCGTGTTAAGATGAAGAAAAGACCTCCATTTGGGTATTAAGTGCTGTGTTTAAACTTGATGTAACTCTGGGGTAGATTCAATTGTGATCCAGGGGTGGGGAACTTTTGACCTTATTGTGCTCTGTGATTGACAAATGAAGGTACTTTACTTATGTTTGGAAACTAATCTCCATTTGAGAAGAGGGGTTTTGTGGTGGACCAAATGAAGGTATAGCCTAGGGGTGGAGAAGTATTTAGAACAGAGACTTTGTAATTGATTGAATGATTGGAAGGTCCTGGGGTGGGGTAGTACTTGGAGATTATTTAATCAAGCTTAGTAAATGCTGTATTTGGAATGATGTCATGTTTTGATCTTCTCTGTTCTTGGTTTGTCACTGAATAAAATGGAGAGCACCTATGCTGGTATTCTGAACCTTGGGAAGTTGCCTTTCCTTGGCATTATATTACAGGGACACAACTTTTTTTTTCAGTAGTGATCAATTTCTGTTTCTTTTTTTTTACTTCATAAAGTACCTGTTTCTGATTCCTTACTTTGCATATGTTCTGGCACACAAATAGCTTTATAAAAAAACAGTGATTCTCATTTTCTCCTTTGGTTTCATCTTCATTGCCCATTTTTATACTTTAAGCTCACCACCAAACTTCTTTCTTTTCTTTCTCTTACATACTCTGAAATATCTAATGGAAGCACTTTCTTCTTTATTTGTTCTCCTTTCGTTCATCCCCTCGATACTTTCTATGTAGTGTCTTTCATTTGTTCTTGGAATCCTATTATTTGAGTCTTTGTGCCTTGCTGTAGGAAGGAATTGAATTAGATTCCAAGAATTCCATGCAGCCTCTAAACCTATTTTTTGACCAGGTGGGGAAGTTGATACCACTCATATCAAATGTACCATCATCACTAATTTTAACTAATAGGAGAGGTGGACTTGTTAGAATTGAAATAATGAGAACTTTTGATGAAAGTTCATTTCTTTCCTAGAATTTATGAAAGATAAGGAAGGAAAGGTACATATAGTTTATGTACTGTAGGTTATAGGAGAGCAAATTTTCAAAAGGTTCACAGGGAGGCTAGATAGAATCCCACAGATTGAAATAATTAAAGATGGGATGGCACAATTGTTTGCCTAGAGATAAAGATAACTGACAATAGGAAGGAAGCAGAACTACTGAAATTTTAATTTGTTTTCAGTTTCTTTATTAAAGATAACAGTTTTGCATGGAAGGGAAAATTCAAAGCCTTACATGGAGTTGGTAACATTGACAAATATGAAGACTGAAATGTTTTACCCATTAGTCATTAATGAATTTAAATCATCTGACCCACATGACTTATCCCTCGAATAATTAAAGAATTAGCAAATTTGATTGATGAGACATCAGTGATACTAGAATAGTCATAAAGAATGAGAGATGTGGGGCAGCTACGTAGCACAGTGAATAGAGCACCAGCCCTTGAATCAGGAGGACCTGAGTTCAAATCCGGCCTAAGACACTTAATACAAAAACTAGCTTTGTGACCTTGGGCAAGACACTTAACCCCAATTTCCCTCCAAAGAAGCAAAAAAAAAAAGAATGAGAGATGTACTAGAGGACTTGAGAGATGCAAGTGCCTTGATGTGGGAGCAAAAAAGAAAGAGAAAAAAGGCAACATACTGTCATAATGTGAGTTTGAACTAGATTCCTGGAAAATTTCTAATTTTCCATTTAAATCATTTAAGTTATAGTTAATGAACACTTAGAAAAGGAAGCAATCATTTCAAAAAACTAGGCCATATCATTTTGTTTTATTGACAGAACTACTCAACTGATTGATGAGGAAACTGTTTTAGATATAATTTACTTATGTTTTAGTAAAACAAAAAAAATGATCAATATCTCATATCATTCTGGTAAGAAAGTAATAAGAAGAAAAAATAATAAGGATAACAGGGGAAGATGTGGATTATATGGCAATACTGTTAAAAGGCTTCAGAATTTTTCATTCACAAAGTAATGGTTCAATGGTAACATTGGATTTCATCTCCAGGAGAAGCCCCTGTGTATCTCTGCTTTGCTCTTTTCAGTTTAACATTTTTATCAATGACTTAGATAAAGCAATATATGGCATGTTTATCAAAGTTTCAGATGACACAGAACTGAGAGGCATGGTTAAGACCCTGGATGACCGAGTCAGGAACCTAACAAGAGTTTGACAGGTTAGGGCATTGCACTAAGTCTAGTAAGATGACATTCAATAGGAAGAAATATAAAGTCCTACACTTGACTTCAAGAAAATTGACTTCGCAAGTACAAGAGGGGAAGGCAAGGTTAGAGAGCAGTTTTTTTTTTGTTTTTGTTTTCTGAAAAACAAAACAAAACCTAGTGGATTTAGTAGACTACAGTCTTAATATGAGTCATCAATGTGATATGGCAGACCAAAAATGCAAATGCAAATTTTGGCTTCATTAAGAGAGGCATAGTTCCCATCAAAACAAAGGTAATAATTTCTATCTACTCTGGTCAGAATAAAACTTCAGCATTGTGTTCCTATCTGGGTATGATGACTTAGTAAAGACATGGAGAATTGAGAAAGCTTTTATAGAAAGGCAACAAGGATGGTAAATGATTTTATTTGTATGTCTTAGAATTATTTGAAGTAATTGACAATCTTTTTTTGCCTTTTGGAGGGCAATTGGGGTTAAGTAACTTGCCCAAGGTTACATGGCTAGTTTTTTGTGTGTGGGTGTGTTAAGTAGCTGAGGCCAGAACTGAACTCGGGTCCTCCTGACTCTGCAGTTGGAGCTTTACTCACTGGACCACCTAGCCGCCCCTGTAATTGACAATCTGGATAAAATAATAATTGTTTTTGTTCATGAATGTCCAACTCTTCATTACCCCATTTGGGGTTTTCTTAGCAAAGATACTGGAGTGGTACTTTCTAAAGCCAAGATGGTGGGGAAAGCAGTAAATAACTGTCACTCTTTCATATTCACTTCTGAACAACCATAAAATAGTGCCCCAGAACAAATAGTGGAACAATAGCGCCAGGGGAAATATGGGGGTAGAGCAGTCTTTTAGCTCAGAAAACTTGGAGGATTAGCAACAGAGATCCATCTCACTCAGGTAAAAGGGGAGTGCATTCCAGAATAGGAAGCATCCCAGCAAGCCAGCAGCAAGCCCCACCTCAGAAAAGCAATGGGAGATCCTGAGCACTAGTGTAGTACAGCAAGCAAACTCTAATACCATGATCACCACCATGCCTTATCATAGCAAGGGGAACAAACAGTCTCCAGGACAGAGAACCACCATGTGCTTCAGTTCAGCCCCAGGTGGGCAGACATCCTCCAGCAGTCTAACCTCTTCATGCTTCAGCACAGCCCTGGAGAGGCAGATGTCCTCCAGTGGGTAGACTTCCCTGTGCTATAGCACAGCCCAGAACAGTCAGGCATATTCTAGCTGCCAGACCTCCCAATACTTCAGTGAAGCCCAGGGAGAACAGGCATCCTCCAGAGACCAGACCTCCATGTATCTCAGTGTAGTCCCAGGGAAATGCAGAAAAAGCCCCATGTGGCCTCAGCACACACCAGACCCAACCACTAGGATTCCAGCTCATTACCAGGTAAGCTGCTAGAACCTTACAGCCTCTAGGTACCAGCACCTGAGGCTCTGACACACAAAGCCAGTGACCAGGTACCTGTGCCTCAGCACAAGAAGCTTGGAACGGTGCTCTCTGTGCTCCAGCAGGAGAGGTCAACTTTAAAAGCTAGGAAATAGGAAAAAAAAAGATGAGCAAGAAGCAAAAATAAACATTAACCAAAGATAGTTACTTTGGTGACAAGGAAGATCAAAATACAAATTTGGAAGAGGACGACATTTCATATACCTACATTTGAAACCTCAAAGGGGTCTATGAATTGATCTCAAGCCCAAAAAAATTTCTTGGAAGAAGTCAAGAAGGATATTAAAAGTCAAATAAATGCAATAGAAGAAATATTGGGAAAAAATGAAAGGTGTGTAGGACAGAGTCAAGAACTTGGAAAAGGAAGGGGAAAATGCCTGAAGAAAACAATTCCTTACAAAGTAGAATTGGCCAAATGGAAAAGGAAGTACAAAAGCTAACTGAAGAAAATAATTACTTAAAAATTAGTATTGGGCAAGTGGAATCTGATGACTCAATGAGACATCAAGAACCAGTCAAACAAAATCAAAAGAATGAAAAAAAAATTAGGAGAAATATAAAATACTTCATTGAAAAAGCAACTGACCTAAAAAAATAGATCCAAGAGAGATAATTTAAGAATTATTGGTCTACCTGAAAGTCATGGCCAAAAAATGAACCTTGATATCATCTTTCAAGAAATTATCAAGGAAAACTGCCCTAATATCCTACACAAGTTACTAAAGTGGGTAATACTGCCCCCTGGGGAGCACTGTGATGATCCAGAGCAGTGATAGCCTCGAGTGCATTTGGGGGGCAGGGGTGTTGAATAAAAATAAGGGGATGGTGGAAGCATAAGTAAAGGAGAGAAGACAAGAAAATTTTGAAAAACAGTATATGTTTCATCTGTTGTGTGACAGAGTTGTAGTGGATCACATTATTTTCCAAATAAACACAAAAGATGCAAGTTATAACCAGTCAGTGGTAAAGTTCGTTGAGAAGTGTTAACAAGGAAGTGTTGGGGGGCAAGCACGTTGTGCACTGTTGGGATGTCCATCATGCATCAGCAGAAATATGGCTATGTAATGATTTTTTTTACAATATGATACCATATGGATACATAACACAATATTTCATTATCAAAATTTCAATGCAAGAAAAAAAATCAAAAAAAATATAATCTTATTCAACTTAAGATACATCATTTAAAATAGATATTTTATATTTTTTAAATGATGTAATTAAAAAAAACATTAAAGAGTTAAAGAAAATATATTTCCAGGGGGCATTGAGGATGTTTTTAAAGAGGGCAGTAAGCCAAATGAGACTGGGAACCTCTGCAGAACCTAGGTAAAACAGTCATTGAAAGAATACACCAATCACCTCCTGAAAGAGATAACAAATGAAAACTCTAAGAATATCATAGCCAAAATGCAGAATTAGCAAGTCAAGGAGAAAATACTGCAAGCAGCCAGAAATAAACAATTTAAATATCATGAAAACACAGTCAGGATTATGCAGGACCTAGCAACTTCTACATTAAAGGATCAGATGACTTGGAATATGATATTCTGGAAGGTGAAGAAGCTTGGATCACAACCAAAGTGAGCATAATCTTTCAGGGGAAGAGATCGATATTCAGTTGAATAGGAGACATTCATTCATTCCTGATGAAAAAAAAGAGCTGAACAGAATATTTGATCTTCAAATACAAGACTAAGAGAAACATAAAAAAAGGTAAAGAGCAAAGAAAAAAATATGTTATTCAATAAGGTTAAACTGTTTACATTCCTACAAGAAAACAGGATACTTGTAACTCTTCAGAACTGTATCTTTATTACAGCATTTAGAAAGGTTATACATAGACAGAGGGTGTGGATATTAATTGACTTTGATATTATTGTACTGGGAGAAGAGGAAAGGGAGAGGCAGAATAGGAAAACTTACATCATATGAAGAGGTGCAAAGACCTATTACAATAGAGGGAAAGAAGGGAGAGGGGATCATGGCCAGAACCCTACTCATCAGATTTTTCTCAAAGACATAAAAATAACATAAACGTTCAGTTGGTTATAGAAATAGCTCTTACTCAATAGGGAAGAAGGAGAAAGGGGAAAGAAAAGGGATGGGAGGATAGAAAAGAGGGCAGAATGGAGGGTAGAAATAGGAGGGGTAAGGGGAAAGAAAAGGGAGGGTGGCTAATAGAAGGAAGGAGAGATTTAGGGATGTCGTGGTCAAAAGCAAAACTCTTGAGGAGGGAAAGGGAGAAGGGAGAAAGAAAAGCATAAAGCATAAATGGGGGGGGGATGTTGATGGTGGTGGAAATAGGATGGAAAGGCAGACAATAATCATAACTGTGAATGTGAATGGGATGATGTAATGGCAACAAAAGAAGTACTTAACCACCTTGTTTCAGCTATTTAATTATTTAGTACCATATATGTATATATATGGAGAAGCCCAAGCTGGGAGAGAGCAGAATTGAGAAGGTGGACTTTTTGGTGGCCAGACACTCTTTGTCTTTTCTGTTTGTGTTGATTTTTGTTTGTGACACTTTGTACAGAAGCCCTGGGTCCTTACTGGAAGCCCTGAAAGAGGATTTTATTATTGTCTGTTTACAGAAGTCCTGGAGGAGGGTTTCAGAGGTCCTGGGACTGTTCTGACAATTTGTGTTGAGTTCTCAGACCTTATATGTGGGTTTGTGTTAATTTCACAGGTAGATAGTGAATTGATGATGGTGCTGGTAATGCTTATGAATGTTGTTTTGGCTCTGTTAAACTTTGTCTTCCCAGAAACAGAAACTAGGAAGGACTTGAGATTGACTGGATACTGTGAGCTTCAATATGGAATGGGAACTGGATGAGCAACTGGAAGAGGAACTGGAAAAGGAGCTGAGAGCTGCCTACCTTTGAATCCAGGTGACAGTTGGGTAGATTCAGGCAGGACCTGGGACCATGGAAGAGGAACCATGGAATATGAGAGCCAGCCTCAAGTCAAGATGAAAAGATATCTTCTTGGGTTCTTAATGATGACTAAGAAGATCATGATTTACTGTGACCTAGGGGTGGAGAACTTTGACCTTTGTACTTTGTGTCCCTTAAGGAGGTTTACTCCTTAAGGATGATTAAGTTAAGGATTTTCTGGATGATAGCTTTTGTTTAAAACTGTGTGGCCACTTTGGTGAAAACTATGTGGCCACTTTAGTGATAAGTTGTTATGGTATAACATTGTTAATGCTGTACTTTGGTTTCTGTGAATTTTTTTCTTTAATTTACTGCTGAATAAACAGAGTTCATTGTACTATGTGATAAGAATCTTAGAGCTGTTCACAACAGCAGTCCTCTGGAGAGCTGTTTGTGCTTGGCTTTACAGATGAACTCTCCCATAAAACAGAAGCAGATAAGAGAGTGGATTAAAAACCACAATCCTATAATATGCTGTTTATAGTAAACATATTTGAAGCAGAGAGATATATACAGAGCAAAGGTAACAGGCTGGAGAAGAATATATCATGCTTCAACTGAAATAAAAAAGGAAGGGTAGCAATCTTGATCTCATACAAAGCAAAAGCAAAAATAGATCTAATTAGGGGGTGGCTAGGTGGCACAGTGAATAGAGCACTGGCTCTGGAGTCAGGAGGACCTGAGTTCAAATCCAGCCTCAGACACTTAACACATGAAAAAAAACAACTAGCAATGTGACCTTGGGCAAATCACTTAACCCCAATTGCCCTCCAAAAAAAGCAAAAAAAAAAAATAGATCTAATTAAAAGAGATAAGGAAGGATACTACATCTTGCTAAAAGGTACCATAGACAATGAAGTAATATAAATACTAAATATATATGCTCCAAGTGGTATAGCATCCAGATTCCTAGAGGAGAAGCTGAATAAGTTACAGAAAGAAATAGTCAGCAAAACTGTGCTAGTGAAATACCTCAAACTAGCCCTCTCAGAACTAGATAAATCTAACCACAAAAGAAACAAGAAAGAAGTTAAGGAGGTGAATAGAATTTTGGAAAAGTTAGATATGGTAGAGCACTGGGGAAAATTGAATGGGATAGAAAGGAATTTACCTTTTTCTCAGTGCTACATGACATTTACACAAAAACTAACCAGGTAGTAGGGCATAAAAACCTCACAATCCAACACAGAAAGGCAGAAACATTAAATGAATCCTTTCAGATGATGATGCAGTAATAATTACATTAAGTAATATAGGGCCAGGAATGGTAGACTAAAAATTATTTTTTAGTCTATATAATCTAAACTTAAAAATGAATTGGTAAATAGCAAATTATAGAAACAATGAATAACTACATCCAAGAGAATGACAACAATGAGATGAAATACCAAAACATAATGGATGTAGACAAAGCAGATCTTGGGGAAGTTTTATATCTCTGAACATTTACATGAATAAAATAGATTAAGAGGAGATCAATAAATTGGGCATGAAACTAAAAAAAGCTAGAGAAGAACATATTAAAATTACCAATTAAAAACCAAATTAGAAATTCTAAAAAAATCAATGAAGAGATTAATAAAATTGAAATTAAGAAAACTATTGAACTAATAAATACAACTAAGAGTTAATATTATGGAAAAAAATAATAAAATAGATAAACCTTTGGTTAATTTTATTTTAAGAAAAAAGAATACCAAATTACAAGTATCAAAAATGAAAAGGAAATCACCAATGAAGAGGACATTAAAACAATAATTAGGAGGTGTTTTTCCCACCTGTATGCCAATAAATCTGTCAATCTCAGTGAAATGGATAAATATTTACAAAAATATAAATTAGCTAGATTAACAGAAGAGGAAATAAAATACTCAAATAACCCCATTTCAAAAAGAGAAAATGAACAAACCATCAGTGAACTCCCTAAGAAAAACTCTCCAAGCCCAGATAGATTTACAACTTAATTCTTCCAAACCTTTACATAATTAGTTCTGATACTATATAAAATATTTGGAAAATGGGCAAAGAAGGAGCCCTACCAAATTCTTTTAATGAGACAAATATAGTTCTGATATCTAAATCAGGAAAATTCAAAACAGAGAAAAAAATTATAGAACAATTTACCTAATGAAAATAGATGCAAAAAAAATTTAAATAAAATTATAGCAAAGAGATTACCACAACTTATCATGAGGCTAATACATTATGAACAAGTGGGAATTGTGCCAAGGATGGTTCAATATTAGGAAAACTACCGGCATAATTGGCCATATCAATAACAAAATGACAGAAATAATATGATTATTTCAATAGATTCAGAAAAAGCTTTTGATAAAATACAGCACCTTTTCCTATTAAAAACACTAGAGAGCATAGGAATAAATGAGGTTTTCCTTAAAATGATAATTAGAACCTGTGTAAAACCATCAGCATACATTATATTAATGGGAATAAGCTAGAAGCATTCCCAATAAAATCAGGGTGAACCAATGATGTCCATTATCACCACTGCTACTCAATATTGTACTAGAAATGTTAATTTTAGCAATAAAAGAAGAAAATGAAATTGAAGGAATTAGAATAGGCAATAAAGAAACAAAGAATCAACTAAACAACTACTTGAAGTAATTAACAACTTTAGCAAAGTTTCTGGATACAAAATAACTCATGTAAACCATCGACATTTCTATATTACTAATGAAGTCCAGCAGCAAAAGATTGAGAAATTCTGTTTAAAATAACTTTAAACAATATAAAATATTTTGGAGCCTCCTTGCTGAGACAAAACCAGGAACTGTATGAACACAATTACAAAAAAAACTTTTCACACAAATAAAGTCAGATATATAATTGGACAAATATCAATTGCTTGTGGGTAGGCCAATTTAATATAATAAAAATGACAATTCTACCTTATTTACTTATTCACTGCCATAGTAATCAAACTACCAAAAATTTATTTTACAGAGCTATAAAAAATAATAACAAAATTAATACAGAAGAACAAAATGTCCAGAATATTAGATGAATTAATGAAAGAAGTGAAAGGAAAGGAAGTCTAGCTGTACAAGCTTTAAAACTGTATTATAAAGCATCAGTCATCAAAGCTACTTGGTAGTGTCCAAGAAATACAGTGATGGATTTGTGAAATAGGTTAGGTACACAAGACATAGCAGTCAATGACTATAGTAATCTACTGTTTGATACACACAAAGACTCCAACTTATGGGATAAGAACTCACTATTTGACAAAAACTTCTGGGAAAACTGAAAAAAATAGTATGGCAAAAACTAGACACAACCCAACATCTTACAAAATATACCATTATAAGGTCAAAATGGGTATATGATTCAGACATAAAGGGTGATAACCTAAGGAAGTTAAGAGTGCAAAAAATAGAGTTGAGTGCAAATTAAGAGTGCACAAAAGGTGATAACCTAAGCAAATTAAGAGTGCAAAAAAAACCTGTCAAATCTTTGAAGAAGAGAAGAATTTATGACCACACAAGAGATAGAGAACATTATGATTTGCAAAATGGATAATTTGATTACATTAAATTAAAAAGGTTTTGCACAAACAAAACCAATGCAACCAAGATTAGAAGGGAAACAGAAAACAGGGGGAAAAATTTTTACAGCCAGTGTCTCTGATAAAGGCCTCATTTCTTAAATATAGAGATAACTGAGTCAAATTTATGAGAACGCAAGTCAAAAGACTCATGATAGAAAATGCTATCCACATCCAGAGAAAGATTAATGGAGTCTGAATGCAGATCCAAGCATACTATTTTCTCTCTTTTTTTCTTTCTCATGGTTTTATCCTTTTATTCTGATTTTTCTTTCACAAAATGACTAATGTGGCAATATGTTTAGCATGATTTTACCTGTATTTCCTATATCAGATTGCATGCCATCTTTTGGAGGCAGGTGAGGAGGGAGGAAGAAAAAATGTGGAACTCAAAATCTTATAAAAAGTAAATGCTGATTTTTTTTAAAGATACTGGCATCATTTATCATTTCCCTTTATAGCTCATTTAAAACATGAGGAAACAGAGGCACACAGGTTTGAGTGACTTGCCCAGGGTCAAAGAGCTAATATCTGAAGCTGAATTTGAGTTCAGTTCTTCCTGACTTCAGGCTCAATGGTCTACCCACTGCATAACCTAGATGCCACCAATAACAATAAGGGAAGATATGAAAACTGTTTTCAAGCATTTGGAGAGTTATCATGTTGAAGAGAAGTTAGAGTTGTTCTATTTGTCTCCAGAGAACAGAAGAAGGAACAATGGATATAAGCTGCAATGAAACAAATTTAGTATTTATTTCAAGAAAAAAAAAATCCCTGGCAACAATAACTATCCAACAGGGAAATGGACTGCCTTGGGAAGCAATTGGTTTCTCCTTACTGGAAATCTTAAAGGAGATGTTGCATGATGAGTTATTGTGCATACTATGACGAATATTTCTTTTGAGCTATCATTTGTTTTAGATTGCCACTGAGACCCCTTCTGAGTCTAAAATTCTCTGAATCTGTGACATACAGAAGGAGTAACAAAACCATGAAGGAAATACACCATTTTGAAAGGGTGTGAGTTGGTCACATAGTGACAACAATTGATGACAAAAAGATAATAAAGAGTTTAACTGTTACCTACAAGTCCCCTAGCATGTGGCATGCATAGAACTTCAAAAATTTGTCTTTTCATATCATTTGAAGATCTATCTATTGTCAACCTAGAATTACACTTAATCTTTGCATTTTCCCCTTTTGTAAAACTGTACTGTGTGCATTAAAGTCCTTTATAAATCCCTTGTGTGAATGGATCAAATGAGTTAATTTTACCCAAAAGGGAAAATTTTTTGGGGGGGGAAACATTAGTTGAAAAACAATGAACATATATAAGTTGTTTTCACCATAAGTAACCTAATAATGATGTTCCATGGAAGCTTAACTAGGATACAAATAACTTTTGGCCCTTTAGCTTTTATCTCTGATGAGCTATCCAGTATCCAAAGGAAGATAATTTAAAAGAAAATAAATTTTGAAAGAAAGAAACAGATATTAACATGAAGGCTCATTTAGAGAAGAAAATAAAACACACACAAATATAACATACACATCTGCAAACATACTTTCCCAATCATATTAGCTAAAAGGATTTATGTATGTACTTATTTTCAGAGAAAACAATGAAGAAAATTCAAATTTCATACTGATGCTATTAAACTGTTCAAAGAGTAAAAATGTACAACTATCTTATTTAATATGTATTCAACTTTGGGTCTCTCTATAAGTTTAATGATATTTTAAAAATTTCTTCATAGATTTTCATTTTTCATGAGGCAAATAAAACTAACTTTTAAGTTGCTATGAATATGTAAACTTCTAATCTTTGTCAGTTACTGTTTTTAAGAAGGAGCCATATGGCCCTTCTATAATAAATTTCTTAATGAAAATTAATTTATTTAGATAAAATACTTTAAAAAATATTTAATTTTACCTTGTTTTTTTTCAAAGAATTATGTAAAAGGTTATAAAAACTTATTCCATGTTGTATGCATTGTGTTCAGCACTTTCTAATTCTTGGCATATTCATCTGCTTCCAAAATAATGAAATACATTTAGTCCCTTATTCACTAATATTTAATAAAACCAACAAAAAGCTCATTTAAGATACAAGAACTATTCATTATTTAAAAGTACTGACTATTATAAAATAATAGAGAACTATTTTTAAGTGAAATGTTCATTTTAAAATCTCCTAAATGACCTTGGTATTATTTTTACATTAAAATATCCCAAAAGTTTGATTGTCTCAAGATGTTTGCTGGCATGTTAAGATTGAAGTCTGTGATTGAAACAAGTTGACTCAGATTAAAGTTTGAATCTCTACAGAATGTTTATGCAAACCAAAGAATTTGGATTTGTTTCCAATGCGGTTTTTAAAGTCAGAATTCAATTCCCACCTCACCCCCTTCCTTTTGTAAAGGAACATGGGGAGGAAGCAAGCAAGCAAGGAAAGAAGGAAGGAAGGAAAGAAGGAAGGAGGGAAAGAAGGAAGGAAAGAAGGAAGGAAGGTAGGAAGGGAGGGAGGGAGGGAGAAAGGGAGGGAGAGAGGGAGGGAGAAAGGGAGGAAGGGAGGGAGGGAGGGAGGGAGGGAGAAAAGGAAGGAAGGAAGGAAGGAAGGAAGGAAGGAAGGAAGGAAAGGAAGGAAGGAGGGAGGGAAGGAGGGAAGGGAGGGAGGGGGATTAAAAAGAAAAAGGGTATCTCTTGGCACTTTATAGCATGTTCATTTTCTTCTATCACAATAACTGCTGCCATTGTACATTTTAACATTGGTTCCCCTGTGCCCCTTTGGGTTTGTGAGATTGAAGATCTCCATGATCTCTTGTCTTTCTCTCTCTTGTCACCCATACCAGCTAACAAATTTAATATAATGAATACCTTACTTGGGCAATTCAATAATAGCTATGTTTATGCCCTGTTGTATCCCACATTAATGTTTATGTCAGAAAGGTTATTTCATTCAGATTGTAAATGATAGCAATCACAAGGAGGAAAATCACAATATGGTGAGTGCATTTTGGGAAATTAAATTTCTGACATTTGCCCTGAGCTCTCAGGCCTTTATTTGGTATGTGATTATTACATGACAGTATGGTATCATAGCAAGGTGCCCTTCATGGTCCTTGTCATCTGAAATTCAGTTGACAAGGACATTTTTACTAAAATGAGCTCCAAAAGAATGGATATAGAGTTCAAAATGTCACTGAAGGACCTGATGTATATTATGGAATTTTATTTCATAACCTATTATCTAGTGATTGCAATACCAAGCAAGCACAAAATGGTCAAACTTCACATTTCTATGACTGTAGTATCCAGGGCCATTTATAAAATCCCATCACTCAAAACATAATTTAATGCATTAACCTGAAAGAAGCTATCTTCTAGGTAAAATGTACAAATAACTAGATATTTCACTTGAATAAAGATGTATAAATGTCTTTATACCTTGAAATAAATTTGTATAATACACTTTGATAAACTGTAAAACTCAGGAAATTGGATAGTCTTGGTTAATACCCACTACTTCCACTTCCTCATCACAGACTCACTCCTCAGCCTCTGTAATCTAACTTTAACCAAAAACAAAAAAATCATTGAAATTGTCCTCTCCAAGATCTCTACATATTAACTGTTAAATTTACAGGCATTTTTAAGTTCTTATCCTCATTACATTTTTGTAGCATTTAGAATGTTTGGCCACCTTCTTCATACTCTCTGTTCTCTTAGTTTTCAAGACTCTAGTCTTTTCTCATTTTCCTCCTGTTTCCTCTTTCTTGAATCATCTCCTTCCTCCTGCCCTAAAAGTATTTTCCTACTAACTCTTAAGTTTACATTTCCTCAGAACCTTTATTTGACCATTCTTCTCTCTCTCTCTCTCTCTCTCTCTCTCTCTCTCCTCTCTCTCATCTATTTCCACCATGACCCTAACTCCCCAGCCTTTGGTCCCCAAAACAGAATTGAAATTCTGGTCTCTTTCCTTCATCAACTGAGTTTTACACATAGGTAGTGGATTTGCCAGAGCAGGGAACAAACTATGGAAACCTTGAAGTCTAGGCTTCTACACTATAAGTTGCTTTCAATTTAGGAGAGAAGCCAAAAGCACCAGGATTCTAGAATGTGAGCTTGTTGGTGCAGGATGCTGGTGGTGTTGTTGGGGGAATACAGTTGGTTAGGGTTTAAGCAGTGGGAAAGGTTATACATTCCTTAATGGTATTAAAGAAGTCTGGCAAGAGGGTAAAATGTAACATTCCTGCCCCCTTTGGGTAGTCCAGAGACAGAGAAGTCACTGTTACATATCTGTTAAATTATATATATATATATATATATATATATATATATATATATATATATATATATATATATA
>NW_027187372.1:13298618-13326482 GCF_028583685.1 Petaurus breviceps papuanus
ATATATATATATATATATATATATATATATATATATATATATATATACATATATATATATATGTTAAATGTGTTAGAAAATACTACTTCTTAATACTTTGGCATAAATATTGTAGAAAAATGTTTTATATCAGGACTTACTTAGGTGTGTCCCGTACCTACTTTCCCTGTCCTGAGATTTCCCAATTTGTGACTAATCATGTTATATTTCATCAAAATATAATGATTAATCAATATCTTTTATCTCGTATCTTTGGAATAGCAGCAAAAGAATACTCACTTTCTCCAATCTCCCACTCAACTCTATCCTACCAGATTACTCAGTTTTAGAAAGGGAAGCAACAATGGGTCATATAACTATTAATGCTAATGTCAGTTTCTTATATGATAGAGCTGTCATCCCAACACTGTCTTGTTCTTTATAAAAAAGGGGATATCCTACAAATGAAGTTGATGGACATGTGATATAGAACTTGAAATGCAAAAAAAGTTATTTTTCCCCTTCCAGAACCTGGAAGAAGACTTGAAAAGTGTACCATAGTCATATAGCACTTCCACTAAAAAATCCCTGTGAGAGGGGTAGTGTAAGCAATATTATTCTCATTTTAAGATGTGAAAACTGAAGTGCCAACAGCTTAAGTTGGTTGCCCTTTAGGTGACCCAGATACAAAGCCCTAGAGCTTTAATTAAAACTATTTTCAACCTATAACCCCAGCAGTATTCTTTGTACCACAAATAGGGGAAAGTACTATTCTTGTAATCTGGCCTATTTTTTTTTTTAATAGTCTGAAGAATAATGCCAGGAAAAAGACAAATGAATCATCCTTTCCCTTCTTTTGATTCATGTGGCCAAAATAGGTAGCATCTCATCAGTTGTTTAATCCTATCTCAGTGTCCAGGTGAAATTCTTTGCTAATATTAAAGTGACATGCCCTGGGTGTAAATTGCTTCCACTTATGCAGCTTATCAGATTATCTCCAATTTATTGTTTTAGAGGATTATCTAGAAAATTTAAAAGCAAAATAATTTCTATGTGGTCACCTAGATATTGACTTGATCCTAAGTCTTGCTGACTTTATACCATGCTGTGTCTCATACATATATACAAATAGACTTAATTGAGATTTGGTCCATTGCAATGCTCTATTGCCCCAAAGCAAACTATTTCAATTGTTATTGGCTGAAAAGTGGAGTTACAATGAAACCATACTCCTTCCCCCAGTGGTGTTCATTACAGCTAGTAGAGAGATTTTCTTAAATCCCCATACCAACTGGGCAACAATAATCTTAAGCTTTCTTTGGGAAACAAGTTACAACAATGCTATATTTATTTACAATTTATTTGGGTAAACACATTATAGTATGTCCTTTATGAATTATTAATAGAAGGTTGGATAGGCAGGGTCGAGTTGTTCTGACTGAACACAACTTAAGTCCTTACTTCTTCAATTCATAAAAGTGGGGGTGGGATGGTGGTTTCTTCAACAGAAGTTAGAGGGTTAACATCTGCATTTATTCCTCTCAGAATCGACTTTATTACATATTGCAATCCAAAACTAAAATATCTGCTCCCACATGTTATGTAGGTTATAGGTACATTCTCAAAGGTTACTCTTTGATTTTTGGCCATTGATTCTTCACTAGTTGCAGGATTTAGACTGGATTCTAACCACTGAATTCCTGAAGATTGCTCCCTAACCTTTGAAACTAACAAGGTCAGCATACTCTATTAGCAGACACTATGCACTAAGAAGTCACTAAATGAAGCCAAAAGAGAATGAGGCAAAAGTGGAGGTAGCCGAAACTGACAGGGCTTTTGAATACCTCTACAGTTAATCAATGATCCTCCCTCCTCTTCAAAAAGTGGTTAGCTGACCAGAATCAATTACAGTTTATCTTCCAATGTTGAACAGTCTCTCCAAGGCATTTCTCTGACCTATCATCGCATTCTCTCCAAAGCAAACTTCCTGAATTTTTCCAATGAAGTGATGATGTCCCAGGCATTCCACACATGTCTGAGACTGTCATTTCATATGGAAACTAAGTAAAGTTTAATACAAATATTAAAATGTTTCAGAAGAAGTATGGGTTATCTTTTTTTTTTTTCCTTTACTGATCTACAAGTCTAATCAACTTTTAGAGTCTTTTTTTTCTGCTATGGGAGATAGTGTTCTGAGAGATTTTGGATCACAGCCTGGCTATTATATGGTGTTTGTTGTTGTTTAGTCATGTCTGACTCTTCATGATCCCATATGGTGTTTACTTGGCAAAGATACTGGAGTGGTTTGCCATTTCCTTCTCCAGCTCATTTTATAGGTTAGGAAACTGAGACAAACAGGGTTAAGTGACTTGTCTAGTAACTCTCTGAGACCAGATTTGAACTCTCTTCTTCCTGACACCACACCCAGCACTCTATCCACCATGCCACCTAGCTGTCCTAGCTAATATTGTGACTATAATAAAAAGTGCTGACACACGTCATTTCTACAGCTATGTTGTGCCAGGCCATAAAATTTGATCTCAGTGCATTTAATCCAATTTATAAGGCAAGAATAACATTACAATTAAAAGACCATTAAACATAGAATCAAAAGATCTGAGTTCTAGTCCTGACATTTCTAAATATTAACTGTGGTACCTTTGTCATTTTGCTTAACCCATCTTGGATTCTTTCATTATCTGTACCACATATGTTCTAAGGTCTTATTTAGCTCAACAAAAAAATCATATGATCTGAAAAAAATATATAGTAACTAGTACAATTAGATAGATATATCATTATAATTAAAATGGTTCTTTGACTCCTCATAGATGACCTTTCAGACTTCCAGTGTTTCATTGAATTATTTACTGTCTTGTCCAAGCTTAAGCAGCTCTTTTCTATCCTAGGACAGAGAGGATGACCCTAAACCTATTTGGGCATGCAACAAACAGGGAGGACTCTATGGAATTGTCCTTTCGCATAAACTAGAGTTTATTCCCATTCATTCTGTGCTGTTCCTTGGAGTCTTATGCTGTCATGGAATATGGTGTTGATAGAACCACAGAGGCCATCAGCCACAGGGTCCTTTTGTTTTGTTATTATACCATTCTTCTGGTGCCTAGTTCCCACCTCAGTGAGAACATGAGCCAGATTCCCTGGGGTAAAGACAAAACACCCTCCTGGTATGCCTTGTATTTTTCAAATGAGATAATGTGCCATGGTGTTTATCACAGTTCCTGGCAAATGGTAGGTACTTAATGCAAGCTCATTCTCTTTCATTATTTTCCTTCCCACTTGCACATGCAATCATATTCTCCTCCTTGACTCTCTAAACTGTATTTGCCCCCTACACAAATACTCTTTCTCTGATTCAACTTTTTATCACTAATTTGATCTTGATCAAATCACTTCATTCATGGTACTCTCTTCCATATGTTTCAAAAACAATCAAGAAAACATCCCCTACCTGGAACAACTATGTGATCTAGTTGGGGATTAAAGATATACAAACATGAAATAATAATGAAGGCTATATACAGTTTTACACTTTGAATCTATCAGTCAGATTTTGTTTACTCAGAAATATTTTAACTTGGAAGTACTTTATCTTGGATGTTTTACATTTTCCATGGAACATAATTTTTAAAATAAGTTAATTTTGGGGGGTAGAAAATATCCTGTATGACAAAATTGTGAGAACTTAAACAATGCCTTCCTTACTGCACATATCACTAACAGATGTGCAATTTATTTTTTAAAAAGGCTTTCAAATTTATATCTTGAAGAGTTGAATGATTCTCCCCTCTTTAGGGCAGTCATCTATAAAATGGTAAACTGGTAAATACTGTGTATCTGGGACATCAAGCTGAAAAGCTTGTCAGCAGAAACAAGACTTCCAGCTCTCAAACGGTTCCAGTTCACTGACTGAATCCATAGACTAAGAACAATTTGAACAGAGTTCAGAGTACGGCTGTCATTATTTGTATAGCAAGTTTCACTGCTGTGCTGGTTCAATAGCAGTACCTAGTAGATAGGCTCAGGATAAGCTTGGTACTGAGGGCACATGGAAGAAAAAAATAGGGCTCTAATAGGCATGGATAGATTAGATCTTTGGCAATCTCCGTGTTGCTACAAATAAGACAGTTTTGACATAGTAGATGATTTGTTAACTCTTTCTCCCACCTCCCCCCACCAAAAAAAATATAGCATAAGCAATAGCAGCAGGGAAACAAGTAAAATATAACTACAGAATTTGAAAAGAGAAATTGACATGTTTTATATAGCTCATCATAATAATTTTAAAGCTCTACAGGAAGCAGGAATGTCTAAAATAACAAACATATTTCCTGAACTATCAAAACTATTGTAAAACAATAATTTTGTTAGTTTTGTGTTTGTTTAATATTAGCTGCTATTATCATATTTTCTCCAAAGGAATAAATCTGCAGTGATCCAAAAGTCTTGAGAAAGTTTTTAGCAATTTAAGCTTAAAATCACACTAAGACTTTTTGGAACATCCTGTATGGGCAAAATACGACACTGCCTCTCTGAGGCACATTTATGCTTTTTTTTTTCAGCCATACCTTTATCGAGTAGTCAGTAAATTAACTAATGTAGTTCTGTACTTATTTTTAGGATTGGTAGTAGTTGCATTGGTAGTAGTTCCATTAATAGGTCCCTTCTTCTATAAAAGTGTAGGTACCTTCACAAATTTTCAAAGTGAGTTGTGTTGAGGGGGTTATTAGTTATCTTAATTTGTTCCTATGTTAATTTTTTACAATATTGTCACCTAAAACAAAAAGAAGGGTTTTATATTTTTATGAGTCAAACTTATTCATAACTGACCAGGTTGAACACTCAATAAAATCACTATGAGCTATGGGCCATGGACAACTGAGAAAAAAAAAATGACAAAATTGTCCCTAGCCTCTCTCTTTTCTTTGTCGTTTAATTTTTTTTTAATTATTATCTTGTGCCATGTAAACAGTTAATCAAACAGACAAGCTGATGTTCCCCTGAGTTCAAAATCTGTCTTAGATACTTCCCAGATCTGTCACCTAGATAAATAAGTTAAATACTCTGACCCTTGATTTCCTCATGTTTGAGATGGATATAATGAGAGCAGCTACTTCAGTGCTGTTATGAAGATTGCATGAGACATGTATAAAAACATTTCTGAAAACCTTGAAGAACCATAATATTCAAGTTACTATTATTATTAAAGTATTCTTTAAGACTTTTTGAAAGCAATATCTTTGTCTGGAAAAGGAAAATATTTCCCTTTCCTGTGTCTTTTCTTCTTTATTATTCACTTAACTTAAATAAAATATGATTGTTTGTCTTTAATTACTCCTCCCCCTCAAAATAGTTCAGACAAATCTTCAAGAAGTAGCCATCCATTGATCTTTTAAGTCACTATATGTACAAGTGATTTTTTGTGCTTAGTAAAGGATCTTTAAGGATAAACAAAATGAGCTTGAATTCCATTCTAGAGAAAGTATTTAGAGAGTCAATAATTTTACTTCATTGGGAGAAATTTCAAGTGTTAGTAGCCTGTCTTTAGAGAGTCATTTATGTCATCATGGAATGATGATTCCCAACTGCTATGTCTAGAAGATTTCAACTGATATCCCACTGTGAACTGGGAGAATTCAAGTGTTCAAGATGGATGGGAATGAATAAAAAATAAATTATCTACACATTGAATACAGTACAGGTATTAATTAGACATGATATCCTGCTTTCAACTAGTGATGAATCAGTATTAACTTGCAAATTACCTGTCAACTTGTTACTTTTCTACCTCCATTTCCAGATATTATAACTACTATCAAAATACCCATTCCACCCAAAGGGCAGGTGGTGTTACCACGTGAAAAGTACCTACTCTATATTATTTCTGAATTTGTTCTGGAAATTTTAAAGTTTGTTTCCAGTGTTTGCTATACCAAATGTCCATTGTTCCTTGCCAAACTTCTTGTCATTCTCTTCTAGCTCTCTTAATTTTTTTTTATAGTACTCCTTTTATTAGTAGGCTAGAGACTGACAAATTTGCTAACAGCAGATAAGTCCCTACCTACATGACATTTTATGAAAACTAAGAAGAAAGGGGAGTTAAAACAGGAGATAGAGCTTTGATATTTTTAAATCTTGGTGCCCCCCCCAAATCAGTTCTATTAAGTTTTTGGCCTGCATTGACTGTGTCAGGATGTTACCTGTGGTAGCTACCTTTTAAAATTCCCTACTAATTTTTTTTTCAGCTATGAAAAGGTGCCACAGTAAAAATGACATATGTAGGATTTGTTCCTCGCCAGAAAAAGAATATGATAAGCTTCCTGCTCCTGCTGAAGCCTGTCTCAGTATTTAGAAGCCCAAGTATAATAATTCTGTGTCTTGTCCTTACTTGTTCCTAATTCCAATTCTTTGCTTCCCGAGACTGGCTCTCCCATTTCCAGTTCTCCATCCTTTCCATACATTCCAAAACTATTTAGTGGTGTCAAGAGGCTGGTACTTTGGGGAAGAGAAAACTAGAGCTTATATATGTTGTGGCCTGGCCATTTTGCCAAGGGAAAAAAAACCCAATATTTTTTTTAAAGTCACGGGCAATTCATAATTAGATATGTCTATTAGAATTCTTTTTAGACCATTTGCTTGTTAATTATGGTTAGTAATTTAGAAATCATTTTATATTGGGAAACATTTGAAGGGGCTAGGGATATTTAGCCTAAGTAAGAGAAGACCTAACATGTGTGCAAGATTTGTGTCTATTTGAATGATTTTTATTTGGAAAAGGGATTAAATATATGCTGTATAGCACATAGAACAAGTACAAAGGGATGGAGTGATAACCTATAGGTAATGATTTAGTATTTGCAAAGCAATTCCTTAACCCCATAAATAAATGGGTGAAAAAGTCTTTATTAAGGACTTATTTATGTGGAAAGTACTGCTCTAAGTGCTGAGTATGCAATTAGAAAAGTAGAGGCAGTTCTTTCTTTCAAGGAGCCTGCATTCTAATGGAAGAGAGAACCATATATAGAAGGTTTTAGCTGCAAGTGAGATGGAAAGATACCGTGTTTCTTGTGCAAAGCAGATGTCAGCACATCATTTTAAATGTTATTCCCATTGACAAAATCATAACAATGTCAGATTTTGAGCTAATTAATGGTGCTAAGAACTTTGGTATCAAGGACATTTTTTTCCTGATTCATTAGTAGTTATGGTTACTAAGGAGGTGGGTGCTACATGCAATACTTGTGGAAACAGTTCCTAGGTAGTATCTAAAGTGGTTACTTCCTAGCGTGGTGGCTCTGGAGGTTGGACTGGAAGCATGATTTATACTCTGGGAAGCACTGTCATTCCTGACACTTGAGTTCATCTGCCCATGAGTGGTAGTTGGTCATTGGTTGTTGGTCGTATTAGATGGTAATATGGGCCCCTTCTTGTCAGAGATTGTTCTCTTCAGTAATAGCAATGGTGTCCAGGTTGTAAACAGGTTTGTCATTTTCAATGGCGCTGCTACTCCCACTGCATTTTGTTTCAGAGTCTTGGGTTATATCCATTAAGGTTGGAGAGGAGGTGGCAGTCAAGGTTGTGATAGTTTGACTCACTTGGCACATGATATTTCTTATCATGTGAAGTAAGTGGACAAGGTATTATCACCATTTTGCAGAATGTAAAGCCAAGCACAAGCAGCTCTCCTGGGGATTGCTGCTGTGAATAACTTTAAGGCTCTGATCCCATAGTATATAGTGAACTCTCTATTTATTCAGCAAAACTAAAATAAAGCAAAACACTCACAGAAACCAAAGTACAATATTCACAACAGTATAACATAACCAAACTACTTATTACTAAAGTGACCACATAGTCTTAAACAAAGGATATGTAATTCAATAAGTCACAATCTGAATCAATCAATATAAAGTACCCATAAAAAGTCTTCATCATGATTGGAAACTGGCTTCCAATCATCCTTAACTCAATCATCCTTAAGAGGTACAAAGTACAACTACAAAGGTCTCCTACCTCTAAGTCACATTGTCTTAATCTCATCAGTCAACAATAAGTACCCAAGTAAAGATCCTTTCATCTTGATTTCAAACTGACTTCCAAACTCCATGGTTCTTCTTCCATTCTCCCAGCTCTTGCTTGAATTTTCCCAACTGTTACCCGGGTTCACAGGTAGGCAGCCCCCAGTTCCTGTTCCAACTCTCACTCCAGCTCCTATTCCTGCTCCCATGCCGGCTCTTGCTCCAGCTCGAAGCTCATGGTGACCAGTCCACCTCAAGCCCTTCACAGTTTCTGTTTCTGGAAAGACAAAGCTTTACAGAGCCATAACAATATCTGCACACATCAAGCTCAGCCGAGTTACAACAATATTCACACACATTGCCAGCACTATCATCAGTTCACTTTTTGCCTGTGAAATCAACACAAACCAACAGAAAGGGCTTCTGTCTGACAAAACAAACACAAATCATCAGTAAAGTCCCAAGACCTCGGAAAATATCAGTAAAAGCCTCCTTCAAGACTTCTGTAAACAGAAAGCAATAAAATCCTCTTTAAGATTTCTGAACCTGGGGCAGCTAGGTGGCGCAGTGAGTAAAGTGCCGGCCCTGGAGTCAGGAGGACCAAGGAGTTCAGTTCCAGCCTCAGACACTTAACACCCATACAAAAAAACTAGCCATGTAACCTTAAGCAAGTTACTTAACCCCAATTGCCCTCCAAAAAAAGAAAAAAAAGATGTCTGAACCAGCAGTAAGGTCCCAGTACTTCTGGAACAGCAGCAACATCCTCTGTCAGTAGACAGGTCTGACAAAGTAACATCAACACAGACAGAACAGACAGAGTGCCAATGCCCCAGACATCCTTCCTCCCAATTCTGCTTAGTCCCAGCTTGTGCTTGAACTTTTATATCCTTGGCTCCTTCCTGTTCTGCCCTTCCTCTTATGTCCTTCCTGTTCCAGGCCTTGGCAAGTTCATTCCACTCTGGGCTTCACAGGTTCTATTTCTAAGAAAGACTTGGTATAATCAAAGGTGAGCCTTAAAGGCACTTGAAGAGCTGAAACAAGGAGTTAAGTGCTATTTTGGTTGCCATTACACAGAAAAAGAAACAAAGGCTCAGAGATATTCAATAACTTGTTCATATTCGTGTACTATAAGCCAGAACTAGGATTCAAACTGGGGTCTCCTCACATAACAGGTCTTCCCACTGCACCATGTTGTCTTTATACTGTAGAAGTTATACAACATATATAAGATCACTGTAAAGAACTTTTAGATATTTGTGCTGTTCAACAATACAGTGAGCTGTCTTATGAGGTAATAGGCTCATTGTCACAAAAGGTATTTAAGTAGGTGCTATATGACCACCTATCAAGCATGCTACAAAAGGGATTTCTATATGAGGTAATCAGGCTGAATGACCTTTAAAAACCATGCAGTAACCTTGGTCTACCACATGACTGTCATCTTTGATTCTTCCCTCTCACAACCCATATATCTATTTTCAAATTTTGTCGATTTTGATTCCTCAACCTCTCTGCTGTCCATCCCCTTTTTTTCTACTAACCTGGCTATCAACCTAGTCCAGATGTTTGTTACCTCTTGTCTGGATTATCTCAGTAACTTGCAAATTGATGTCTATAAACTTAGACTCTCTGTTTTCTAATCTATCTTGTATGCAAGTGCTCACTGATACTCCAAATGCACACAGATGACAATGGTTTCCTGCTTCTCTTAGGACAAAATACAAAGTTCTCTGTAATTTAAAACCTTTCACAATCTGGCACCATACTGCTTTTTCAAGTTAGGCACATATTACTCATCTTCTTACATACAGCGCTTTAATCAGGCTAGCTAACTTGCTAATGCTCATATAGGAAATTGAATGACCCATCCCTGTGTTTTTGTCCAATCTGCCTCCTATGCCTGGAATACTCTCCCTGTTACCCTTTGTTTTGAGGAAGCCCTAACTCCCTTCAAGACTAGGTTCAATCTCTACTTCCTTCAAGAGTCTTTTCCTGAGACTCTCAGTTGTTTCTTCCTCCCCCCCTTCCCCTACCATCTTCTGTTTACATATAGATAGATAGATTAGATAGAGAGAGAGAGAGAGAGAGAGAGAGAGAGATTGAGAGAGAGACAGACACATATCGAAATAGAGAGATAGAGACATAGAAAGAAAGAGAGACAGAGAGACACAGAAAGACAGAGGGGTGTGTGTATGTCTATATGTATGAATACATACATACATATATATATGTGTATGAATATATCTTCTGTTTATTTATCTGTGAATATCTTTCATATCACTTCTCACCCTAAGTAGAATTTAAGGTCCTTAAGAGAGGAAACTGATTTACTTTCATGTTTCTAGCTACAAAACCTAGCACAGTTTCTGGTGGTTGAATAACAGAATGATTGTTGACTGATTTCCATTAAACACAGAAAATAATTCTAATTGTTAAATAATATCATAGCTGCTTGTTTTTACTAAAACAAGAGTTGGCCCATAGGTTAAAGGAAGAAAACAGTTGTACCGACTTCAAAATAAATTCCTGAAAAAGGAGGGTGACCTTGCACTATTTGGACATGTCTTCTAGTTAATGAACCCCAGCATGGCAGAAACTTCCCAGAACACACATTCCAACACTTATTTTCACACAGGGCTAATCCCCAGAGCAAATTTTTTTTTCACATCTCTCCAATTATGAATAAAAAGCTCTCCCACCTCAGTGAATGAAATGAAAATTCAGTAAAGGCATTCATGACTTGAGATAAGGAGGCCAAATTAGAAAATAAAGAAATGAATGGCAAGGGAAGTAAATGAACAAACAAGCAAGCAAAAAAAAAAACCCTCCTCTAAACTAAAGAAAACCCAAACCTACCAGCAGTAAGGTTATTTCAGTTTTGTTCTAAACTGGCAGATTCTGTCAAATTTACTCAGAGGCAATAAAGAAAAGCAACCCTTGAAAATTATGTCATCCCATTCACAAGGGCCCCAAACATGAAAACACATTGTTATCCTTTATAACCCTTGTGTCACATTTCTCATGGTTAGCTGAGACTTAAGTTCCAAATAATTTTATCTATAGAATTTTCAAGAGAATTGTGAATAGTATACCATTATATTATTTTTACAGTTCCTCCCTTTCTCCTTGGGCAGTTAGTCATTCTTTGTTTAGGTGTATCTCTAGTGTTTTATTACCATTACAATTTTAGGGAATAAAATTATTTGTAAATAAAAATTTAATCCTTTACTTAAGCAAAGGTTTGGGTATATAGATACAAAAATAATTACCTAATCACTGCCTTCAAAGAGTTTACTTTCTAACACAGGAAAATAATGTATATAAAAGGAATGGTGACCAGAGAAGGATGTTCTGGTCTAGGTGGCTATTGATCATTAGGGCAGGCAGTTAACCTGAAACTCCAGAAGCAATATTATTATTGATCTGATTACTGACCCCAGAGCAAGAGATAGAAGACAGAGCATAAGAGCAGAGAGGGTATGTGTCCAACAGCTAATGACAAGTTAGTCTCCACAGCCAGCTGGATGGAATGGGAAGGTGAAGCACAGCTAGGAGTCTGAGACCAGGATTAGGTGAATTTACCTTTAGTCACCAATCACAATGGCTGGGCCTTGGAGCACTGATAACAAAAACAATGGATTAATTTTCCCAGGGACAATGCTCTTGGATTATAAAGGTCCAATGCTCCTACTCAAGATATATAAAGCAGATCTTATTCTCTTCTATTACCTTCAACCCTTTCCTCTTCTCAACTTTCTTATTCCTATTAAACATACAACCATTCTCTTAGTCACCCACACTCATAGTTTTAGTGGCATCCTTGACTCCTTATGTGCATATGTATCCAAAATATTCAATCTTCATTTTTACCTTCCCATCTTGAGTATGTATCCCCTTTCCTCCCCTCTCACAGGTACCCTCCTAGTGATGGCTGTCATGACCTTATGTTCTACTACTGCAATGCCTTATTGGTTTGGTCTCCCTACTTCATCTCTTCCCCTTCCAACCTATTCTTCACTTAATTAACAAAGTGATTTTACTGAAGAGCAAGTCTAACCATGCCAGCCTCCTCCCCTATTCAACAGAACACAAAGATTTCCTATTACTTTTAGAATAAATTGCTTTCTTTGGCATTTAAAGTCCTTCACACTCTGTTCCTTTTCAGTCTTACTGGGCTTCTTATACCTTAATCCTTCCATGTACTCTATAATCAAGCAACATTGAACTATTGAATATTCCTCCCACAGAACACTCCATTTTATGACTCCACCCCTTTGCATTGGCTCTTCTCCATGCCTGAAATCATCTTGTTCCTCACACACACCTTTCCTGGATTCCTTCAATATTCAGCTCATTTCAGTCTTCTGTAAGTTGTCCTTCCTCACCCTTTATTGCTAGTGCCTTCCCTCTGAGATTGCTTTCTATTTATAATGTATACATCTTGTTTAATGCATGTGGTTTTAGCATTAGAGAATGAGCTCCTTTACAAGGAATTAACTGTATTATTATTGTTCTTTGTGTCCCCACGATGTCATTACAGTGCCTGGCATATACTAAGAGTTATGAAAAACTTGTTAGCTGACTGTGGAATAGTATGATACTTATACATATACAGTATTTATTTAAAGCAGCATGGTGAGTGAACAAAGGGCCAAGCTAGGAGGGGAAAAAGGCCTAGTTCAAATCTTGCCCCTGACAAGAGGTATGACTGTATGACTGTGGATGACTCATGTTGTCTTCCAGTGATCCAAGCAACTCTCCCAGACTTCAAATTGCAGAAGTCACACTAATTCTCTTGGTTAAAAGGAGATTTCTCACCAGGTTTTGCCTTCAGCAGTGAAAACAAGACTGTATTCTCTACTAAGAAACATATCAAAACATAATTTTGATGTATAATCTGATTTTCTGAAGTAATTTGATATTTTGAAGACATTCAAGATCCTTTTCAACTCTATGATTCATTTTTTCCCCATGGTTGTTATTTCTAATGACTCTTTTAGCAGTAATGTTCTGCACTCATATACCATATAAGTTAAATATTTGAATCCACCCTTGAAATAGCAAACTTTGTACATCTATGTATTAGCTATATGATTTCAGGAATACTGAGAGAAATGAAAGATTTTCAGAAATATCATAGGAACTTGAATTATAAACTGGAAGGACTTTAAAGGACAATGAATCCTTCTCCTCTGTCATATAGGTAGTGATTAAAATACACTGGCTGACTGGGTTAGATGATCAGTTAAAGGACTAAGTATTTTCTCTAGTCCCCACTAATTTGCAAGAAATCCTCCAAACAGGATTATGTGCCTGTCATAGAACAGTTGCAAGTCTCTATATGGGAAGAGAAATTAACACCTCAGACAAAGTAACAACCTTATAAACAGACAGCAGTGAAAGTTCATATACATTCAGAATCCCAACTACTCAGCCTCCACACCATATCAGGGCAGAAAAACTGAAATATAGGCTTGTGCTTTGGCATGTCTTCCAGAATTTCCCTTTTGCTATAGTCTCTGCCAGTACACTCTGCCCCTGCTCTTCCCCCAGAATCCTGTCGCAAAGAGCAGTAGACCTCAATTCTTCCCAGACATAAGCATAGAAGAGTGAAGTAGAAGGAGGGCAACCTTGTACTATTTGGACATGTCTTCTAGTTAATGAACACCAACATGGCAAAAACTGCCCAGAACACACACTCCCAACTCATCCAAGCTGACAAAAAGTTAAGGCACAGTCTCAGCCCACCAAATATCAAGAAAAACTTTCAAATACAAAGGAAATAACATTGGAATATGAAATGATCCTATTTCAGTTGTTCAGTAATTTTTGAGTTGTGTCTGAATATTCATGAGATGCAATGATACTGGAGTAGGTTGCCATTTCCATCTTGAGCTCATTTTGCAGATGAGAAAACTGAGACAAACAAGGTTAAATGACTTGTCCAGGGTCACACAGCTATTAAGTGTCCAAGACTAGATTTTAACTCAGGAAAATGAGTCTTCCTGACTTTTGGCCCAGCACTCTATTCACTGTACCACCTAACTGCATAGGTATAGATGATTCTATACCTGTAAGAAAAAAATAGAAAGAAATGGAATAATATATTCTTGAATGAAAAGGAATTCAAAATATAACTCAAAATGTAATATTTTGCAAAATTAAACCTAATCATCAATGAATATAGATGACTGGAGTATGTCTACAAAAAAATGACATGTGAGCATATTATTTGTTATTCAAACACCCTGGACAAAACAGGTTAAAAATATCAAGGAAACATGATCTCAGACAATGGGAAAACATAAATAGAATGAATTAAAAGAGATAATAAGGAAAACTATATTTCACAAAAAGGTACTATAGACAATGAGGTAATATAAAAAATACAGCAAATTTCTCATTTCTCAAGGGCCTCATTTCTCAAAGAACTGAATAAAATTTATAAAAATAAGAGTTATTCCCAGTTGATAAGTGGTCAAAGGATATGAACAGGTAGTTTTCAGAAGATATCAAATGTTTCTACAGTCATGTGAAAAAAATAGTCTAAAAGACTGTTGATTAGAAATGTGCAAATTAAAACAACTCTGAGCTATTCCTCAAACTTCCAAATCTCAAGATTGGCTGACATAATAGAAAAGGAGAATGACAAATGATGGAGGACATGTGGAAACACAGGGACACTAATGCATTGTTGGTACCATTGTGAACTAGTCCAATCATTGTGAAGAACAATTTGGAACTACTCCAAAACATCCATAAAGCTGTGCAAACCCTTTAATCCATCAGTAGCACTATTTGATATGTATACTGAAGAGATCAAAGGAAAAGGACCTGTATATGTACAAAATTATTTATAGCAGCTCTTTTTGTGTTGTTGGAAGAATTGGAAATTCAAATATGCTGATCAGTTGGGGAATGGCTAAAGCTGTGGTATATTGTGTTATGAAATACTGTTATGCTATTAGAAATGGCAAGTGAAGTGGTTTCAGAAAAACCTGGTAAGACTTATGTGAATTGATGCAGAATGAAATGAATAGAGTCAAAAGGATATTGTATACAGTTAACAGCAATATTCTAAGAATAACCAACTGTGAAAGATTTAGCTACTCTGATCAATAAAATGATCCAAGAAAATGCCAAAGGACTTAGGATAAAAAATTCTATCTGCATACAAAAGGAGAGAGAGCTGATGATTTCTGAGTGCAAATTGAAGTATATTATTTTTCACTTTATTTTTCTTGCTTTTTATTTGTGAACTACTTAGTATGAAAATGTTTTGCATGGTTTCACAAGTATAATTGGTATAATGTTGTTTCCTTTCTTAATGTGTGGGAGATGGGCTGGAGTCAGGGAGAGAATTTGGAACTTTAAATTTTTAAAAATAAGTATGTTAGAAATGAATATATAATAAGATGTAATTTTATTGTAATTAAAATGTTGACCAAAACAACAGTAATGCAATAAATCACAAGAGCCAATTCAAAGAAAAATGTGAAAAATATAAATACCTATGGAATTAAAACAACAGCAGTAGAGAGACCTTTTAAAAGATTTTCCCCCCAAAAGTATACAAGGAGACATATAAGAAAGTGGAATTTAAATCAACAGGAGAAATAATGATTAATCCACCATGGACTTAACTCTGTAAGTCTTCCTACAGGTGAACGAATGTATTTTGTGTGATAAAATTGCTAAAGGGTAGACAACTTGAGATAAAGGAGAATATGTCATGTATCTTAATCAAATCTAAGGTAAGTAACAAAGGAAAGTAATTCTTGTAATCTCTCAGTAAGAATAGAGACTAAAAGAAAATGGATGAGGTGGCAAAGGGAGGAACTAAAATGTGAGGAAATAAAGCTAGAGATGGTGGGAAAGGTGGTGGGAAAGGGTATCCCTGAGCAACACTTCTAAGGGAGGAGCAGTATATTCTATAATAGCAAAAGAGAACCATATAATGAAGATAATCTCCAGGAATTTGTTGCACAAGGAGACAACTTCCTGGGAGTGTTGTTCTTCCATTTACAAGATCCCTTTACAGCAGAAAGGAAATCACAATTCTGAGTGAGTAAGAGCATTCAGAAACATGGAAGGGCATGGACCCAGAGAAGATATGCTCTGGCAAATGAAAAGTAATTTGAAGATGAAAAGGGCAGGGAATAAAATTGGGCTAAATGTTTTAGAACACAGGGAAATTTTAACCATGGGGTCATATTTCTGTCCTCATTGCTTTCCTCATTAAACGATACTTCTAAGAGTAAGACATAATAGACCACACCATATAAATATATAGAGGGCAGTATCCAAAATGCAATAATATAAACTTTTACAGAGGAGGGATTACAAACTTGATCTATTAGAAGCTTTAATTCTATGAGGAACATAAAGTTACTAAGGAATGATTTTTAAAATATAAAACAAAGAATAAACTAGGACTAGGAATAAAAGGAAGAGAAATGGGTACAGAATCAAATAACTATGAAAAAGAAGAAAGCAACAAGTTAAGGAAAATTGCAAACTAAGAAAATGGGGACAAATGAAAATAGGGGAAGAAAACTTGAAGGTGAGAGGGAGAGAACTATGTCAATAGAGTTAGCTTGAAGAAAATTAAAAATAACTGGATAGACATAATACATTTATAGAGTAAGAAGATTTTTTAAAAATCTTGATTTGGAAAATAAATATTAAGGATTATTGGAGGAAAAAATAAACCTAATTTTCATAGCTTAAACTGGGAATGGATTAAACAATCCAATAAAGTTAAAGTGACTGAATGAATGAGAAAACAAATTCTTAAAGTCTGTTTCTTAATAAGAAATACATACAAAAGGCAAAAACATGGACACTCTACAAATGAAGAGTTTGGATAAAATTTATTATTCAATAAGAGATTTTTAAAAAATAATGTTGCAATCCTGCTATCAAGAGAAGTAAAAACAAACTCATCACATAAATAAAGACAAACAAGGAAAATACATTATACTGGCAGGGAGCAATAAAGAAACCAATTTGAATGTTAATTATATAAACCTCAAATACCTAAACATCTAAATTAATAAACAAAAAATTAACTGAATTCCACAAAGACCTAGACAACAATACTTTTAGATTGCTCTCTCAGTTTTGTATGTCACAAATCTAACAAAAATAAGTCAAAAGGAAAATGTATAATTGAACAATTTGTTGGAAAAAAAATAGAATCATATTTTTTTTAAATCCTCATGACATATTGTAAATGGGATTGCTAAAGAATGTATGTATTTTTCAGCATCACACAAAACTGTTACTAAAATAAGATTTCATTAGGCTATATGGATATATTTCAAATACACACCAAAAAAGCAGAAATAATAACATGTATTTTTCATACCATAATAATAAAAGCTGTTAGTTCAGGGAACACAAGCAAAAGATGCTGTCCCAAATGGAGACTTAATAACAAAGTCATAAATAGTGATTGAGCCAAAGAACAAATCATAGAAACAAATAATAGTTACGTAAAAGGAAATTATAGTGATGAAATAACAATGGAAAAGCTTTTGGGTTGAGTTAAAAATTATGTCCCTAAAATCATCCATTATCAAAACATAAAGGAGCAGATTTATGAAATGAATGTACATTGAGAGCCAAACAACAACAACTAAGCAAAGAAGAGATATTAAAATTTAGAGGACAAAGAGATTAACTGGAGAACAAAAACAAAATCTGTAGGAAGGTTAAAACTAAAATTTATTTCTTTGAAAACCCGACAAAATTTTAAAACCTTTAGCTACTTAAAAAGAGGACAGAAAATCAAATCAACAAAATAGCAAATGCTTGAGGTAAAGTAACAACAAAAAAAGAGAAGAAACAAAAATAATGATTACAGCCTAATATATGCATTTATATGATTAAAATATTAGGACACAAAAGAAATTGAACAATACTTTCAAGATTATAAAATAACATAAAATAGAAATCTTTAATATTCTAGTCTCAGAAAATTTAATAAAATTAGCTCTAAATGAGCTATCAAAAAGAAATAAAATCCTCCTGTGCCAAATGGATTTACAGCAGAATTCTATCAAACATTAAATACCATTCTTTTATAAATTGTTCTCAGGAGCGGCTAGGTGGCGCAGTGAATAGAGAACCGGCCCTGGAGTCAGGAGGACCGGAGTTCAAATCCGGCCTCAGACACTTAACACACACATGAAAAAAAAATCTAGCTATGTGATCATGGGCAAGTCACTTAACCCCAATTGCCCTCCAAAAATAAAAAAAAAGTATAAATTGTTCTCAAAAATTAAGACAATAGGTTGTGATACCTAAACAAGGAAAGTATAAAACAAAGGGAAAATGTAAACAAATCTCATTAATGAATACTGATTCAAAAGTTTTAAATTAAATCCTGTCAAACTAAAGTAATTCACCCAAGACTTTTTTGTATGACCAACTTGGATTTAAGCCAACAATGCAAGGATGGTTCAATGTTAGGAAAGTGATATTCTTAATCACTTGGAAAAACATCCTGAAATATGAGTATCCCAAAAGATGCAGAAAGAGCCTTTTAAAAACTACAGTACACATGTATATAAACAAACAAGCAACCCTGCATAGAGGGAGCTTTTTAAATAACATCCAACGTATTTGTCTAAAACCAAATGCAAGCATATAATGAGAACGTACTAGAATCTTTCCAAACAGATGTGATAGTAAAACAAGGATTCCCACTCTTCCTATTATTATTTGATAGAAACTTACGAATGCTAGCCATAGCAACAAGACAACAGAAAGACATTATAGTCATAAATATGGTGAAAGAGGAGAAAACCTATTTGTATTCACTGATGGCATGATTGTTTACTTTGCATTTCCCAGGGAATCTTTAAACATACCAATTGAGACAACAGCTTCAGCCAAATTTCAGACTACATAAAACCCCACAATATCAGCAACATTTCTATAATAGGTTAGTAGGTTGTCACTCCTTTGCTAGTAGTGAAAGTAATTTTTTTTTAAATCAATGATTCTGGAGAAATAAATAGAGGAGCTACACACATAATTGGAAAAAGATGGTCTGGTCTTTCCTCCTCAGTAACAGTCAAGGACAAGATTTACAGAATACAAGGAACGACTGTCTGGTTGTAAGTGGGTGATTCATATATTTACTATTTACCATTAGCCAAGTAAGCCCTGTTGCAGGTCTCTTTCCAATTTTGACTAGATTATCAGTGAGCTAAGTGATAAAAGAAAAAAAATGACTGTCCTCAAATAATATTCCATCTTGGAGGTAAAATATAATATCTATATAATTAATTATACAGCAATGCAAAGTAAACCATAATCTTTATAAAAATGATAATAATAACAAATTCTCACAGAGTACTTTAAGTTGTTCAAAGTGTTTTACATGTGCTATTTTATTTGATCTTCACAACACCCCTGTAATGAAGGTGCTATTATTTTCCTTGCTTTGCAAATGTTCAAACTAAGGCTGAGAGGGGTCAAATTTAAGGTCAAATAGTCATTGAATTTCTAAGATAGGATTTAAACTCAGTTTTTCCAGACTTCAAGTCTAACATTCTATCCATTAGACCACATAGTTTGCACTTACAGTAGAAGTAAAGAGTTCTAGGAAAAATTCAAGGAAATGGAAGGTTTTTTTCATATTTTTCTCTTCTGAAGAAATCAGAAGATCCTTAGAGATCATGCAATCTCTTTTATGCCCGTCATTTCTTTATTGAGTATTTAGCATCAATCACAATGTTCTTCAATGCAGGGATAATATTTTATACATTTTGTGTTTTCCAGGCTTACCAGAATGTATTGCTAACACAATTTGCATATAGGTGGCATTTACTATTTGTTTTTTGAATGAATGGAGGTATTCATTAAATCCTTTATACTTTTATTATTTTAAAATTCTAAATTAAATCAGTCTAGCATTTTTGGGAAAATTTTTACAAGGTAGCTTTTGTAAATTGTCATTAATTATTTTTCATTTCATCTGTAAACTATCACTAGCTACAATATTAACATAATTTACTGAAAGTATATGTCACTCTGTGTAGACATTTTTTTGCTACTTCAGCACAATTATTTTAATGCTTAGCCTTATTCTCATTTCTAACCCATAAACATTCATTACATTGAAAAGTAACAATCGAATCTTTAAGAAAGGAAAAAATACTATAAAAATTCTTGATGCTATTTGGGTTGTAGCATTCTGTTGGAGAGCTCAGAGACAAATACTTCTCTATGGAAAGACATGTACTTTAAATTGTTACAAATATTTCTATCGGGGTTCTGTGGTTATTTTCTCAAGAGGAGGCAAAATACTTTTATCCTTTCAGTGACTACTTAATATTTTCACAGATGGTTCTTATACTTATCATAGGTAATGCATTGCCAGGTTCTTATAGGATGTAAAATTTATGAGAAAGATGTGTTTGTCAAACACCATGCATGCACTCTGTGGTTTCTTAAACAGGATTACTTTTGTGGGTGTCCAGCAGACATAGGACAATTAATAAACTCCTTGCTACTAGTCAAAATGATGTCCTGCTGATACCATCTGGATGTCTGCTGGAATCCGGTTGAGCCCTACTGATGGGAGCTAGACTTGAGTTAGTGATTAGCTTCTAATATAGCAATGCTTAGATGAATGGTGAATAATCACTAGGGTAGGTGGCTTGTGATTTTATGTCATAAGGGTAGGGACCAGGACAATAAAGCCTGCAGACAAAAATAATAAATATTTTTTTAAAAATGCATCAACATTAAGATAAACCTTTTAAACTCTTCTATTTTGCCTAATAAACAGCCCTTCCAACATTTGCCTTCCTTATTCTCCATAGACTGCAGTCCTATATAATTTCATCAATTTAAATCCACAGGCATAGGGTCATTTGTACAATCATTTGGTCTTTTGTTTCCTAGGTAACAGACTAGTCAAGAGACGAAATATGACCACCCACTTCCTTAGCCTCTATTATTTGTTTGTGGGTTGATTCTTATTATTTGTAAGTTTCTCTCCTTGGTGCTCAGACTCCAGTTTGGGTTTATGGTGGTTGCTAAACAGAATATGCATTTATTCTTTCATGCATACCTAAAATAGAAGCTTACCAGTGATTTGAAAGTTTAAAAAACCTCCTGGAAAATGAGCAACATGATATATTTCTATAAGTTTTATTAGCTATTACCTTTATTTTAATTTCTGACTTTTTCTTGTGTCATATTGCTTGGTACACATTTATTTATGCAGTACAAATGTAAAATAACAATAAAAAAGATTTGAAAAATACCATTGAGGAATACTATAGGTGTGCCTTGCTTCCAGGGGATTGGGGAATGGTCCTTAGTTATGGATTGACCAGTGACAAATGTCCTTCAATAACTTAGATTAAAAACATTATAAAGCCAGTTAGCTATGAAAATAGGTCCCAACATGTTGTTTGAGTGTGAACTGACAAGAAGCCTGGAGAGTAGCTAGGTGAAATAATTGTGGGGTTCCAAGCTCATCTTATCCTTTGGTATGAAGAAAAAAAGATGCTAGTGTAAAACAAGCTTCAGGATGACATTTCTAACTTCTTTCTTGGTTTACATTGTGATGGGTCACTGGCACCTCCAATTCCAAAAGTACAACACAAGTCACTGAAACTTTCTTTTCCTGCCAAGATATCTGCTTTTGTTATTAAACAAACATCTCCTTAGTTACCTAATTGCAAAACAATGGACTATACTCTCAATATCAGACAACTTTGTAATGTAGGACCCATTTTGTTTCTTGTTCTTTGCTTTCCTAATCTCTCCTCTTTTTTGTGTTTTGAAAAAAAATCCACCTAGCTCTGGTGTTTTCTTCATCAATGCATTAAAATCCCCATTTCTAATAAATTATATTTTCATCTATAGTAACATGCCCAAATTTGCTAGATATTTATTCTTGTTTTTAAACCTTTTTCATTTACCTTTTGTATATTATATTCTAAGATTTCCTTTGGTTTAGAGTACTTGAAAAAACAGCTTTCTGGTTTCTTGGTGCTGGAACTATTATTTCTGCTGCTTTCAGTGTTCATTTTCTGAAAGGGAAGCTATGGATTTTGATAAAGTCATTTTGAATATTTTAAATTTGGAGTTATGTTTTTGAGGTAACTGGTAGATTCTTTCTATTCCTTTAATTCTAATTTTTATGGAGGCTTATATTTTAGTATTTTGTGAAATATTGTATAATTGTTTCTTTTTTAATTTGGTCAGTTTCTTAAGAACTTTTGATGTCTTTTCAATTACCTTCTTGACCCATCTTCCAACTCAGTTGTTTTATGTAGTAGAGACCACATTTTTTCTTATTTTTTCAGTCTTTATACTATTGTTCTAATATTCCTTACTACATTGAAGCTCTTAGTTCTATTTGTTCTTATTTTTTAGATAGGCCTACTATCTGAGCTATTTTTATTTTTGGTGGAATTATCCTCTTCTGGGTTTATTTCTTGTGATTCTTTTAACCCATACTATTTCCATATTGTAATATGAGTTATATATATATTTATATATTTACTCATGTTTTCAGTTTCAGATATTAGATTAGGACTTCATGCCAGGGCTAGGCTCTATTAGTCAATTAGTATTTATTGATAACCTACTATGTGCCAGGGGACACATAATAGATAAGATGAGAAAGATAATAAATAATATCTACTCTCAAGGAAGTCAGAGTTTAATGTGGAAGCCAACATGCAAACAACTATGTACAGATCAGATGTATACAGAATATCTTGTATGTAGTCTCAGAGGGAAGACACTATAACTGAGGAAATTTAGAAAGACTTTTTGCAAAGGTGAGAGGTGCTAGAAGGTAGAGATGAAAGGGAAGAGAATTCTGGGATTGGGAGTTATCTAGTAAAAAGGCATGGAATCAGGGATGAAGTGCCATGTAAAAGGAACATCAAAGGCACCAATTTCACTGGTTCATAGGGAACATAGGAAACATTCAAGGGAAGTTAGGTTTAGGAAGACTGAAAAACTTGCAAGGGGGGCAGATTATGAAAGCTTAAAAACCTAAGTAGAGTATTTTGTTTTATTTTGGAAGTAGTAGGTACCCACTAAAGTTTATTAAATGGGTGTGGGGGTGATACGGTAAGACCAGCATTTTAGGAAGCAAGCAGGGATTTATTTGTAAAAGTAGGCATGAGAGGGGGGATAATCTGGTGAAGAAAATGGAATGGAATGGAATTATTGGGTCTTTAAAGGGGCCTTTGTCATCAAAGAGTATGGCCACTTCTTCACATCAGAGCATAGAAAAAAGGAGAAATAGTGACAGAAGATATCTTTATGATGCAACATGAGGAAGAGGAGAGAATAGAACTCTCTGCAAATGGCTTATTTTTCCCCAGTGAAATATGGGTCAAGGTTTTCAGCTGAGATTTTACAGGGAGAGGGAAATGTAGGACATTTTAGGAGGGGTGAAAAGATTTAGAAGAGCCATCATGGGGAATGGGATAAAGACTTGATTAGGGATATGTAAAATGATTGATTTGCCTTAGTGATAGCCTCATTGAATTTATGTAGCATTGACTTGTAATAAACCCAGCCAGGACAGCCTTATCCTTTTCTTTTTCTCTGTTCAGCAACATCAATGTAGGTAACTGATAGAGAGATAATACAAGTCTGTCCCTCTCCATCACCTATAGGGGTAACTAAGCCTTCTTCCTGTCTACTTTGTATTCTGCATGCCACTGATGCTGTGTGGTCAAAATCCTTGTTGGAGTGACCAATTATCTCCTCCCTGCTTTTGTCAACTATCTGTAATGGAAATGCAAATTTAAAGATCTTCCCTGTCCCTAGGCCCTTTGATAGGCTTAAGAGACTCTGAGAACATTCCTTGATTTGAAAATATACTCTGTCCCCAAACAGGCTGAATGTGATCACATGGAGCCCGTGGCAGGAGGCATGGTTTTCTGGAATGCCCACACCTTGATGCTGTGTGATTGGGCAGTGGGTCAAGAGGGTGGTTATATTCTCTGACTTGGGAGAAGGCTATATAATCCCTGATGTGAGGCTTTGCTTTGGAGCTCACTTTGAGAAGTGTTGTGTGATTTGACCAGATGAGACTCTGGGCAGCCGTTGAGAGCCCCCTGGCTTTGAAAATCCAGATGTTGATGCTTCCCTGGTAACTGTGATTTGGTATGGATGTAATGGTTGGACAGTTTGGAAGCCTGTCTGCTTGATCTGTTTCTATGTCTTGTAACTTCTGTCTGTATACTCTGAAGTTTGGGGTGCTGACCTTTTTTCCCCTGAACTAGGTAAATGATATATGTTTGATTGATTAAAGTAAGCTTGTTAACCCATTTTGAATTGATTTCCTTTAGAAAAGCAAATCTAAGAACCTGTGTTGGCAGCCACCCTGGGGATGCTGGGGTACTTCCTGCTATACTATCCTACATAGCAAGCTTATTTATTTTCACATAGACATTCAGGAGTCATAGCTCATAACTGAGAGACTTTAAGACATGAAAAGTTGGCAGATACAGTTACATGGCTGGGGGAAATTGAAGGACTATAGATGTAACACTCTAAGAGACCTTATAGGTCAAGAAATCCAATCTACCACCATCCCCCACCACCATTTGTATAGATAAAGAAGGAAGTTACAGCAGTAGATGTGGATGTCTTGCTTATGACCAAAGTATTCTCCCTGAAGACTATACCCAGTGGCAAACAAGGATGATAAACATTGACCACTAATAAGTTGAAGACTAGAATAATGGTGAGTGATATGATACTGAAAGAATCCTGCTTTGAGGGGAAAAATAAATTGTTTCTGACAGCAATATAGAGAATAATAAATGACCTAAGAGATACTGGATTGGTTCACAAGCCTAAAATTATATTCACAATGGAGGAAAGTACCAGGTTTTTATGTAGTTGCTATGTCTAAAGGCAGGTGACCCTTCATAAACATAAAAATCCTACCACAAATAGTCTCTAAATCCTTTAGTAAATCACTTAACAAACATTTATTGAGTACCTACTATGTGTCAGGTACTGGGAGAAAGAGATCAATAGACAAAAATAAAAAGTTCCTTACCCTTAGTCTATAAACATGTACATATTTTTGATGGACATATGTGAAAATAAACTATGAAAACTGGATGTTTTACTCTTTGGAGTATATTAGATATGGATACAAGTTCCTAAATTCCTTTAGGTCTTTGAAAGCTGGGAAAAAGATTGATCTCAGGCCTGTCTTCTCTTGAATTATAATAAACTATACCCTGATACCTTTGATGGAAAGCTATCACTAATTGGTGGAATACATTTCTGTTATCTGATTAGTCAAAGCAATATCAATAGGAAAGGGGGAAGTAACAATTTTTTTTGGAGGGGGGAGAGCAGGGCAATTGGGGTTAAGTGACTTGCCTAAGGTCACAAGGCTAGTAAGTGTTAAGTGTCTGATGCTGTATTTGAACTCAGGTCCTTCTGACTCCAGGACTGGTGCTCTATTCACTGTGCCACCTAGCCACCCCAGAAGTAGCCATTATTTGATAATTACTAAATCTTTTCAATCTGAGGAGAGTTACTTATATCACCAAGTAAGCCAAAATGATCCTTTTGCGAAAGTAATAGCTAAAAATAATAATAGCATTTGCATAGTGCTTTATGATTTATATAATGCTTAAAAGATATATTCCTATTTTATTCTGACAACAACCCTGGAGGAGAGAAGCTATTGTTATTCCCATTTTACAGATGAGGAAATTGAATCAGGACTTTAATTTTCTAGGGCTCTCATAGCTAATAAGTGTCTGAGACAGGATTTCAATTGAGGACCTCCTGATTGCAGACCCAGTATTCTGTCTACTGCTTCATCTAAATACCCTTCTATGGGTTTTTTAAATCAAATTTATGTAGCCTAAAAACCACAGGAGCCAAAGCAAAATGAAAATATAAGCTCTGCACTGAAACATGAACTCATCTAGAGGTGAGGACAGGTGAAATGCTATTTCATATAATGATATCTAGGTTATCTAATTCAACTGTATTACTTGAAATAGTATCATGAATATCACTATCTCATCAGTTACAAGTGATAAAGAGGTAACATAACATTTGGAAACTCAAGGGTAATAATTTCAATACAATGGATCATAGTGTACTTTACCATACACATTAGCATGTATAATAGGCATTTCCTTCTATTATTCTCTAATTATTTTGAATCTATACTCTGAGTAGCTCAAGGGAACCTTAATGATCTTCTAGTCTTAGCACCTTATTTTATTGGTGAAGACTCTGTGGCCCAGAGAGAGATTAAGGAACTTGTCTGAGAAAAAAAATGGTCAATAAGTATCAGAACAAATATTCAAAATGCAGATACGCTGATTTCCAGGCCAGTGATTTTCCCATTATATCATTATCAAGCTACATTTCAAGTTCCTTAAGGGTAAGAATAAAGATATACCACTTTTTTGTTCCTAATATAGCTAACATAGTACTGGACATATAGTAAGCCATTGAAACATATTTGTTGGTTGATTTGATATATATCTACATAATCTAACACATGCAAAATATGTGAAAGTATCCTTTGGCAGGGGTAATCATCACTTTCCTTATGTGAATGAAATGTATGTAAATGAAATTACTCATTACATTTAAAGCAACTTATTTCCAAATTAAAGAGAAAATGATTTTTAAAAAGCTGCTTTAAACTTATTTTCATACTTTAAATTACTACTTGGTGTTTGATTAAATACTTTGAACACAGCACAAGGCCTTTAAATAATTTTTGGTTTCTGTAAAACCAAGCTAGGGGAAAGACTCCAGTGTTTTCTTGCCTTAGATGTTTCACTTTAATAATAGCCAATCTGTTTTCCAAACTCCTTTCAACCAAAGACACTCAAGCAGTGCGTGACTGTGCTTAAAGGTGCTGTTTATGGAGTGTCATAACATCAACTGTCCTGTGCATCCTCAATCCATTGCTAGTAAAAGTCCAAATGATTCATGGACAGAGAACTCAGTGTTGAATTACTTGAGCATCTATCTCCACCCCCACAAATGTAGTAAAGCTTCTATGAAATAGTTTCAAAATAAAAATTGAAAATGATTATGATTGTTTTTTTCTTGATAAACATAATGAAGCTCATGCAACAAAGCAGTTTGCCTAATGATTCTTGAAAGTGCCACCTATTAAGAGCTGTAGGTAATTAACATTCTGGCACTATCTTTTTCATGTTCTTAGAGCAGAAATTATTCCTTTACTTACTGTTTTAATTGTCAGTAATCTGAGAATTTCACCTCCAAAGAATGTTAAAATGTTGTGGCAGCTGTGACATTGACATAGATTATTTTTGTCATACAGTGAGAGGAAAAATGTTATACTAACAATGGAATGCATAAAATTCTCCATCCCTGTCCCCAGGAGAAGACTGATAGACAGATGTTTTGCAATGTCCCTGTATCATTTCTCTATCTCTCTAACAATTACATGTTTATCTGCCTGTGAGACTCTATGGTGCTTCTAAAATGCTTTAAAGCATTTCAATTTAGTAATTGTCTTTCCCACAAATGAAGCCTAGTTTGGCTTCAGGACAACCATGTTTTGTTACCAAAAGATTTTTCCTACAAGTCTGATGGGTTGGATTTTAGGAAGATAAGGAAATAGAAAACATAGTAAGTATAAAACATACTATGAAAGTAAAAGAGTAAGTTTGGCAATATATTGGGGAAGAGAAATAAGGAAAAAAGCAAACCCTGAAGATATATTGTTACTTCTTCTTGTCTTCCTTCCTTCCTTTCTCTTTCTTTCTTCCTTCCTTCCTTCCTTCCTTCCTTCCTTCCTTCCTTCCTTCCTTCCTTCCTTCCTTCCTTC
>NW_027187372.1:13326492-13330597 GCF_028583685.1 Petaurus breviceps papuanus
TTCCTTCCTTCCTTCCTTCCTTCCTTCCTTCCTTCCTTCCTTCCTTCTTTCCTTCCTCCCTTCCTTTCTCTCTCTTTTTCTTTCTTTTTTTTCTTTCCTTCCTTCCCCCCCTCCTCCCTCTCTCCCTTCCTTCTTTCCTTCCTTCCTCAGTTGAAGTGAAGGAAAATAGCAGATGTTACAGCTTATAAAGTTTCTTTACTCCATATTTTCTTTAGTCAGGAACAACCGTGCTCAAAAGGAATGTTCACTGTTGGCTACAAGGATATCAGATGCTTGTCTGTAATAGAAAATTTAAATACTTGAGGCTTTTGCTCTGACTTTTATCATCTGGCTACTTCATCAGATTAAATTTTGAGATCCCTAAGGCTTCTTGTAAAATTGTACTTGCATCCTCTATAGACAAGTTTCCTTTCACTTAATTTCCCCTCAGATGGTTGCCTGAGGAAAATCTGCAAACGTCAGCCACCCCAATTCCTGTCCACTATTGGTATGGTGACTGATCCTTGATACTGTCTCTGCTAACAGCCTTCATTTCTTCCCTTTGTAAATAACAATAAAATTTGTTATAGCTGTCTCTGTGCCAGTGCCTTTCATCTGGACTCTTCTGCTCTATACCTGTCATCAATTCTAAATTCTTATCTACATGCTACATAATTGCTGATGGGTGTATGTATATATTCATCTATACATATGTATACATACATATTTATAACATGCATGTGTATCATGTCACCTTGCTCAGAAACATATAGTCAATAAATTCCGTGTCTTAATAGCTCTCATCATAATAAAGTGAGTATTTACATTCATTTGAAATTTGTTTCTTTTGTACTGTCATCCATTGTTCCTAGTTGGGTCCAAGGGAGGTGTTAAGGATCATTTGAATCCATTTTTGACATGGCAGATCTTCAATGTCTATTTACTCTTCCTTGTACTCTTTTATCTAGGCTAAGAATTTCAGTTTACATTTTTTTTTTTACTATTCTGGTTTATTCCTCTGGATGTGCTATAACTTGTCAATTTCCCTTTTAAACTAAAGTACTCAGAATTGAATGTGATACTTCAGGCATGGCCTAAAAAACACACAGAGTTAAGAGAGGGCTATTGGATCTCTTTTTCTGGACATTATAGTTGTATTAATGCTAAAGAAGATTTTGTTTGCTTTTTCTTTAAAGTGTTATACTGTTGACTTAAATCAAGTTTTTATGCAAATAAAACTTTGAGATTTTTTTCTTCTAATCTGATTGGCTACTAATCCAATTATACCTTATCCTATAATTTAAGAATAAAATATGTTTTTGCTCCTTTTATATTTTACCTTACTTCTGATTTGTCATTCCAGTTTACTGTCTTTTGAACCATTTCTTTTATCCTTCACATTAGTCCTCCCCCAACCCCAGCTTTCTGTCATGTACAAGTCTAATTAGCACACTATACAAGTTTTTCTCTCAATTTTTAATATAAAATGTTGAATCAAGAAAGAAATAGATGTTTGTCATACTAATAAAGATGTGGGTGGAGGCTGATGTTGAAAAATTAACCAACAGTATTTGGTTATGGCTATTAAACCAATTGGAAGTCTATCTAATTATCCTTTCATTTAATTTACATTTCTCTAACTCAAATACCATGATATGAAAGAGTTACCCAAATTCTTCTATGTTATACCTTCAATCAAGTTTGATGGTTTGTATTTCAGTTTGAAAGTCTGGTGGTATGATTTATTTTAAATAAATCTACATTCTTTTTTGTCTTTTTTTTTTGGAGGGCAGAAGGCAGGGTAACTGGGGTTAAGTGACTTGCCCAAGGTCACAGAGCTGGAAAGTGTTAAGTGCCTGAGGCCGAATTTGAACTCAGGTCCTCCTGACTCCAGGGCCCGTGCTCTATTCACTGTGCCACCTAGCTGCTACTACATTCATTTCTGATTATCACTTTTTTAACCTAAGAATTCCAAAACATGCTATTTAATCATCAGTTCTGGGATCTTGCTTGAGGATTCATGTGACATTTTAATAGAGACCCATTAAAATTCCAGATAAATTGATGCATTGAAACTAAAGCAAATATGTTGAAAGTAATTTAAATATTTCTGACTATAGTATTTAAATATACCTGCCTATGGCTTTTTGGATATGTTTATGCATTTTTTAAGATTAAATTAGGGAAGGTGGAGCCAAGAGGGTGGGGAAAGGCAAGAAATTACATGAGGTGTACCCAATTTCCTTCAAAACAAATTCTGTAGCGACAAAATGTGGCAAAAGTATATGGAAAAACAATTTTCAAACCCAGGATAACTTAGGACTGCAAGAAAGGACTTCCTTACTTCAGTAAAAGGCAGAGCCCAGCACAGCACAGATAGTATCCAGGCAAGCCATCTGGAGACCCTTAGTCCCAGCACAGATCAGCAACCAAAACTCTGTGGACTCAGCTCAACAGGCCAACAGCAGAACAGGTCAGCAGTGAGTTCTTCAACCCAATACGGCAAGCTAGTGTTGTCTTGGCAAACCCATGGGTCCCAATGGAACTGGCAAGACCAGGCCAGGTGACCACACAGCAGCAGATGAACAGTGCTGTGCAAAAAGCCAGTGACCAACCCCCTGGCACCTGGTGTAAGAGGCTTGGGACAGAGCCCCTGGTATGCCAGGAGCAGAGCTCAACTTCAAAAATCATGAAATAGGCTAGAAAAAGAAAAAAAGCATAAAATCCCTGACCATAGAAAGCTACTTTGGCAACAGGAAAAATCAAAACACAAACTCAGAAGAGGATAGCAATGTCAAAACAACTACATGTGAAACCTCAGAGAAATAGGAATTGGTCTCAGGCACCAAAACTCCTTCTAGAAGAGCTCAAAAAGGATTTTAAAAATCAAGAGAATCAAAAAAAGAGGCAATGGATTAGAAGAGGGAACACCAAAAAAAAAAGGGAAAAGAAAACAACTCCTTAAAAAGTAGAATTGATTGGAGTAGAAACAGGACTTATGCCCGGCTCCCCCTTCCACCTCTTCCAATTCATGTAAAAAATGAGTCTAAATAACTCTGGAGTTACAGAACCCACAAAATGACAGAGAGAAGCTAACCTCCCACTGAAGACAGCCCAGCAGGCCAGCAGGAAGGGGTCAGCACAGAGCTCAGGGAGCTGAGCCCAGCCCCGAGTGAGCCAGAGATTTTGACCTCAGGGCAGCCAACAACCAGCCTCCACCTAGAGGGACTTCAAATCACCAGCAGTTGTGGCAGTTTCCAGAAGTATCAACCCATGGGACATAGTGAGAGGTCAATGCAGTGAGGGCTTTGGGAACCAGGAGTCCAGGAGTGTGGTCCAGCATTTGCCCCATGGAAGGAAAAGCATCTGAGGGGTGACAGCTGTGCAGCTGCCACCACATGGGTGCTTCAGAGCTCCTGACCTGCAGATTGTAGGGGGACCAAGCTACCAATCTGAGGGGCAATCACTCTTGCTTTAACTTGCTTGGAACTGGATCACTGACTAGAGTGGAGGTCCTGGAGTGCGTGACCAGTTTGCCAGAGCATGTGGAGGCTTCAGCCAACTAACAGCTCCAGCAGCTGAGAAAAACCCAGTGATCTGGGAAAAAGCACCTCTCTGGTAGCAGAGTTCTACTGTGCTAATGTGATAGTAATGGAATGTGGAGATTCCCCTGTATTGGCTTGGTTTTCAAATTGATTGTGTTAAAACCCAGAGCTTGTTAATCCCACCTGTGGGATGGACTTGTTGATGTGAAAAGAAAGTCCTGAACTGGGAGGTGCTGGTGACGTAGATTTGGAGAGACAAGAGAGAGGCGGAAGACCTTTTTTGGAAGCAGCACCTCGTGGAGAGAGAGAGACTAAGAGAATTGCTGGTGGCCGCTTTGAATTGCCCTGGACTTTTGAGACCTGCCCCCTGAGCTGCCAAGGACTGAGGAGACATGGCTGTTTTGCTGGTACTTTGTCTGTCTGTTTTGATGTTGTTTTGCCAGATTTGTCCACTGGTGAAAGACAGTCCTTTTGTTGAAGAAGTCCTGGAACCTGGCTGTTCACTAAGAAGCCCTGAGACTGTCCTGCAGACAGAGAGTGAATACTGTCCACTGGTGAAGGACAGTGCTGTTGTTGCAGGG
>NW_027187372.1:13330607-13331642 GCF_028583685.1 Petaurus breviceps papuanus
GGACAGTGCTGTTGTTGCAGGGGTCTGGGAGCCTTTCTGTTGGTTCAGAAGCCCTGAAGAAGGATTTTCTTGTTGGATGTTTACAGAAATCCTGGGAGAGGGCTTTGCTAATGTGTTCAGGGGTTCTAGGACTGTTCTACAGACAGAGGATGAATTCATGAAGGGACTGGCAATGTATCTTATGGCCTTGCTAAGCCTTGTCTCCCCAGGAACTAAGATTGCTGAGAACTTGCCTCGTGTCAAGATGAAGAAAAGACCTCCATTTGGGTATTAAGTGCTGTGTTTAAACTTGATCTAACTCTGGGGTAGATTCAATTTTGATCCAGGGGTGGGGAACTTTTGACCTTATTGTGCTCTGTGATTGACAAAAGAAAGGCAACTTCCCAAGGTTCAGAATACCAGCATAGGTGCTCTCCATTTTATTCAGTAACAAACCCAGAACAGAGAAGATCAAAACATGACATCATTCCAAATACAGCATTTACTAAGCTTGATTAAATAATCTCCAAGTACTACCCCACCCCAGGACCTTCCAATCATTCAATCAATTACAAAGTCCCTGTTCTAAATACTTCTCCACCCCTAGGCTATACCTTCATTTGGTCCACCACAAAACCCCTCTTCTCAAATGGAGATTAGTTTCCAAACATAGGTAAAGTACCTTCATTTGTCAATCACAGAGCACAATAAGGTCAAAAGTTCCCCACCCCTGGATCACAATTGAATCTACCCCAGAGTTACATCAAGTTTAAACACAGCACTTAATACCCAAATGGAGGTCTTTTCTTCATCTTGACACGAGGCAAGTTCTCAGCAATCTTAGTTCCTGGGGAGACAAGGCTTAGCAAGGCCATAAGATACATTGCCAGTCCCTTCATGAATTCATCCTCTGTCTGTAGAACAGTCCTAGAACCCCTGAACACATTAGCAAAGCCCTCTCCCAGGATTTCTGTAAACATCCAACAAGAAAATCCTTCTTCAGGGCTTCTGAACCAACAGAAAGGCTCCCAGACCCCTGCAACAACAGCACTGTCC
>NW_027187372.1:13331652-13339846 GCF_028583685.1 Petaurus breviceps papuanus
CTGCAGGACAGTCTCAGGGCTTCTTAGTGAACAGCCAGGTTCCAGGACTTCTTCAACAAAAGGACTGTCTTTCACCAGTGGACAAATCTGGCAAAACAACATCAAAACAGACAGACAAAGTACCAGCAAAACAGCTATGTCTCCTCAGTCCTTGGCAGCTCAGGGGGCAGGTCTCAAAATCCAGGGCAATTCAAAGCGGCCACCAGCAATTCTCTTAGTCTCTCTCTCTCCACGAGGTGCTGCTTCCAAAAAAGGTCTTCCGCCTCTCTCTTGTCTCTCCAAATCTACGTCACCAGCACCTCCCAGTTCAGGACTTTCTTTTCACATCAACAAGTCCATCCCACAGGTGGGATTAACAAGCTCTGGGTTTTAACACAATCAAATTGAAAACCAAGCCAATACAGGGGAATCTCCACATTCCATTACTATCACAGCTAAAAAGCTCCAAAATCAAATAATTGAGTAGCAACATAAGCAAGCAAAAGAATCAATTTGACTTTACACTCTGATTTTGGGGACAAAAAGGATCAAATCATGGAACAGGAGGAAGACAGAAAAGTCAGAAATACAACAACAAAAGGTTCCAAGAAAAACATGAACTGGTTACAAGCCATAGAAGAGCTTAAGAAGGATTTTGAAAACCAAATAAGAGAGGGGAAGAGAAATTGGGAAGAGAAATGAGAATGATGCAATAAAATTATGAATTGAGAGTCAAAAACCTGACTGAAGAAAACAACACCTTAAAAAATAGACTAACTCACTGGAAGGTGCAGCCCTTAGAGGCAGACCCAGAAGGCGCCTGATCAATGTGGAGGACAAGTTGTCCCACCAACCACAAGTGCCACTACCAGGACTATCACCAAAGGTCTGGGACTGGAAAGATAAAGGTAAGAACCAAATGCAGGGGCCCCTGTCCCAGACAGAAAATACTCCTGGGGCTACCACTTCATAGCCCAGAAATTAAAAACAAAGAGCCCCTATCAGGACCTCCAAAGGCCAGGATGACAAAGTGAACCTCACCTGCTTCAAACCACCCGCTCTGACCCTGAAAACATAGTAACTAGGGCCCCAGGGCAAAGCCCTCTACAGTAAAGGCTTGGGATCCCTAGAGGAATGTTGTGGCAAGGGCCCTGCCTCAAAATGGGTAGAAAGCAGACTACAAAGACTCTGGAGTCCTACTATTCTCAGAGGGAGGAATCAAACTCAGAGGGAGACAATGTGGATTCCACACCCACAGCTGAAACATCAACAGGGAACAGGTCCCAAACACAGAAAGCTCTCCTAGATGAGATCCAAAGGAACTTTGAAAACCCAATGAGAGAGAGAGGAGACAAAATGAATAATTCTCTCAAAACAAAAATTACAGAATTAGAAAAACTTTATAATGAAGAAAACATCTCTCCAAAAAGAAAAGTGTATGATATAGAAAAGGAGCTCCAAAAATTAACCAAGGAAAATGATTTGCTAAAAACTAGAAGCAACCAAATTGAAACAAATAACTCCATGAGGAAGCAAGAATTAGTCAAACAAAACAACAAGAATGAAAAATTAGAAAAAGTGGTAAAATACCTGAAAGAAAAAAAATAACTGACCAGGAAAACAGATCCAGGAGAGATAATCTGAGAATCATAAGCCTACCAGAAAATCATGATGAAAAAACAAGCCTGGACAACATTCTCCAAGAGCTCGTTAAGGAAAACTGCCCTGAGATACTAGAACCTGAGGGTAAAACAGAAATCAAGAGAATCCACTGGATACCTGCTAAAAGAGATCCCAAACTGAAAAGTCCTCGAAATGTTGTGGCCAAACTCCAGAACTACCAGATAAAAGAGAAAATATTCAAATGACCAGAAAGAAACAATTCAAATATCAAAGGTCCACAGTGAGGATCGCACAGGATTTGGCAGCATCTACACTAAAAGATCGGAAGCAGTGGAATACAACTTTCCAGAAGGCAAAAGAGCTCGGGTTACAACCAAGGATCACATACCTGTATCAGCAATGCCATATTCACAATGCCTATAGAGATTACAAATATGCTGATATAATTATCCATCACAAAATATGTCAGGTTTGCCATTTGGGGAAATAAACTAGAAAATTTATTAAGATACCAAAAGACTGAGTCCCAAAACCAGAAAGTGAAAGCCATCAGAGTAGTTATGATATTGGCACAGGTAGATAAAGTAGAAAGCACCCACATTTTCAAGCCTTTAAAACAGAACAGGCTACCTCAGGCAAAGGTCCTCCTCTCCCCACGCACAGCAACCACCCAGCGTCCTGGAAGCGCGCTCCCAGCAGCTCCAGCCCTTCCTGCTACGTCAGCAAGTCCAACGGGGCATGGAAGATCTTTAAATCCCATAACCCTTACATTCGGCCCCAAGATCTTTCATGTCCCTTACTTGGCAAAAATACAGTAGGAATAACTGGTGTCAACAAAATTTCACAACAATATAACAAAAATAGCACACAATAAACACAAAAAACCATATTTTAGGGTGGGGCTTGAGCACAAGCTCCCCATCATTCCCCCCACCCCAAAAAAATGGGGCCCCAAAATCTTGTGGTAAGGGGTGAAGATCTCTTCTTCTATGGCTACTTGCTGCTGAAATCGGATGTAGAGCTGTCCCTGTCCTTAGGGGTCCCATTTGAGAGGTCAGTTCTTAATATGCTTGATGCCAGGTCCAAGGGTGACACATCACAGTTGCAGACAGGGGGTGACATCCAGCTTAAGCTATCAGGCATCTACAGATGGAGGGTACCAAGCCTGTGGAAACAAATCTAACAAACAAGGTGAACAAACAAAAAATCAAGAACAATAACCAGACTATTGTAGCCTCACTCACGGTAGAATAAATGATTTAAGGGTACAATTTTGTAATCATCTTCTCCAGAATAAACAATAGTTACAGTGTTATCCTTCCCATATGCTATAATCTCTGCAGCCTTTGGAACATCATCTGGCTTCCGTTTTACCCATACTTTAGCTCCTGATTTTATTCTATCAGTAGAACCAAATCCTTCAGTTCCTGTGACAGTTATTTGGAAGGAGGCTCAGTTTTTACAAGTGGCATTGTTTTACAAGGAACGATAATCACTTGAACTATCCTATCATTCTTGTGAATCTGTATGGGCCCTTCACCTAAATTCTGGAATGTTACAACAATTTCTCCTTGATAATTAGAATCTATTACTCCAGCCAATACATGTATTCCTTGAGCTGCTAATCCTGATTTGGGTAAAATCTGTGCAAAGTGATTTTTAGGGATTCTTATGCATATCCCAGTGGAAATTTTTCTTATTTCTTTTCTGTCCAACCAAAAGTCCTCTAAACAATGTAAATCATACCCCACCGAACCAGGTGGTCCTGGGTACGGTGCTGGGACATCTGGCCTCAAGGTCCAATACTCAATATTTGGGATCTTGTGTGTTTGTTGTTTTCTAATTTGCAGATTGGGGGTCATCATTCTGGCTAGAGGTGTACTTCCTCCCAATGGTCTATTATTCAAATTACGCAAAGCCATGAACAAATTATCCTTCCAATGTTGATATGAATTATTGGAACTTAACTTCCTCAACTGTTCTTTCAGTAATCCATTCATTCTTTCAATTAACCCAGATGCTTCTAGATAATATGGAATATGATATATCCATTCTATATTGTTTAGTATACAATACTTCTTCATTTCATTTGCCTTTGAAATGTGACCCATTGTCACTTTGAATCTGCATCGGGGTTCCATAATATAGACTTATGAGATCTAGGGTTTTACAAGTGTTTTTCTGGGTTGCATTCTTATAAGGACAAGCTACTAGTACACCTGAATAGGTATCAACACAAGTACATATAAATCTGCATCCTTTATCCAATGGTAGTGGACCAATATAATCTATTTGCCAGATTTGGGCTGGGACTTTTCCTCTTGCTATCTCTCCAGTTACTACCCGAGGAACAGTTCGCTCCTTTTCCAATTGACATATATGACATTCTTCTGCTATCTGTTTTAACAGTGAATGAGAGATACTAATACCTCGATCTTGTGCCCACTGGTGTGTGGCCTGGACCCCCAAATGGCCTGCTGTTTGGTGGACCCATTTTGCTAACACCGGATCATCAGTTGTTGTCAAAGTAGGGACAATATGTTCAGTAGCAATCTTTGCCAGTCGATCAGCATGAGCATTGTACTCACATTCTGGTGTGGTGGGGGCCACGTGAGCATCTACATGAAAAACTGACAAGTCAGTGAGCAAAGACATGTTCCAGATATCTTCCCATAATTCTTTGCCCCAGACTTGTTTACCATGAATTTCCCAATTTTCATTTTTCCACATGGGCATCCATGTAGCTAACCCATTAGCTACCGCCCATGAATCAGTGAATATATGACACTGTCCTCCTTGTTCTATTTTGATGGCTTGATATACTGCCATAAGTTCAGCATATTGGCTACTTGCACCTATCCCAGTACTTTCCAAAGTCCTTCTAGTACATGGGTTATAGGCCACTGCTTTCCAATGTCTTTTTTGCCCCAAATGTTTTGCTTTCCCATCAGTAAACCATGCATGTCTCTTTTGTTCCTCAGTTAATACATCATATCCCTCATTCCATTTTACAGTGGACTGTACCAACTGTTGCTTTGGCTCAGGGGGTGTGTCATTCCTCTCAATTTCTATGTTTGCTATAGATTCATGCAGAGCAGAGACTCCACTTTTGCCTGTTTTCGCTCTATTTTGAATATACCACTTCCATTTGATTATACTAGCCTCTTGGGCATGTCCAATTCTGTGAGAAGCTGGGGTACTCATTACCCAGGTCATAATTGGGATTCCAGGTCTTAATATCACTTCATGGCCCACAGTCAGTTGTTCAGTCTCCACCAAAGCCCAATATGCAGCTAACAACTGCTTTTCAAAAGGTGTGTACTGGACTCCAGATGAAGGGAGTTTCCTACACCAAAATCCCAAAGGTACATTTCGGCTTTGTTGTTTTTGCCATAAGCTCCAGTTTGCATAATCATCTTGTACAGTCACTTGCAATTCCACTGGACCATTTTGCATGGGCCACAAATCTAGGGCCAATTGTATGGCAGCCTTGGCTTCTTCAAAAGCTTTACTCTGGTCAAGTCCCCAAACGAATTCATATTTCTTCCGTGTGACTCTATATAAAGGTTTTAAAATCTGTCCCAAATGTGGAATGTGGTGCCTCCAGTATCCAAACAATCCTATGAACTTTTGGGCCTCCTTCTTATTGGTAGGGGTAGGAAAATCCTGAATCTTTTGTCGGGCTTGAGGAAGAATCTCCCTTAGCCCCTTGTTCCATTGTATACCCAAAAACTTCACATTCTGAGCTGGTCCTTGAACCTTTGCAGGGTTAATTTCCCACCCTTTACTTTTCATATGCTCAATTAGAAGGGTCAAACTCCTTTCCACTACTTTCGCATCTTTTCCCTGTATCATGATATCATCAATGTAGTGGGTAAGCTGTACACCAGGTAGCTTTAATTCATCCAACTGTTCAGCCACAATCCTGTGACAAATAGTGGGGCTATGTATGTACCCTTGTGGCAAGCGAGTAAAAGTATATTGTCTACCCTGCCAAGTGAAAGCAAAGTGGTCCCATTGTTTAGAGTCTATTGGGATGGTGAAGAAGGCATTTGCCAAGTCAATAACTGCATACCAAGTCCCATCATATTTCTGGATCCTTTCTATTAAGGTGATGGTATCTGGAACAGCAGCATACAAAGAAGGAGTCACCTTATTCAACTGTCTATAATCCACAGTCATTCTCCACGTCTCATCTGATTTTCTTACTGGCCAGACAGGATTATTCCATCTTGTGGTTGTAGGGACTAACACTCCTGCTTCAACATATTCCTTTATAGTAGTGGCAATTTCATCTTGCCCACCTGGCACACGATACTGTTTTAAAGTAATTACTTCAGAAGGTTCAGGCAAAGTGATTGGGTCCATTTTTAGTTTTCCTACTAAAACTGTATTAATTCCTATCTTCCTCACAGCAAATTGGTATCTTCCTTCAGGTAAATTCAGAGTCATGCCTCTCAATACATCTATTCCAATGATGTATTCAGGAATGGGTACAACAACCACAGTATATTCCTTCTTAGGTAACTGCCCAATTTTCATTGTTATTTTAACCTGTCTGGCTGATATTTCAGCATCTCCTAGACCTGTGATGGTAATAGGAGTTCCATGTTTAAACTTATCAGGGTTTCCATAGATAAGTGTGGCCTCAGCCCCAGTATCAATCAGTGCCCTAGTCACAGTAGTTGATCCATTCTTCCAATATATTGTTAAACCAATATGGGGTCTGCTATCTCTTCTGCATATTTCTTTTATCTGGGCTGGGGCTTGGCCTATCTCCTATTCCCCTTGAAGGTGGGGCAAACTTGGATACAAAGATTCAGATTCAGAAATACCTGCAGGGGTGGTTCCTGCTTCCCTGTTCATTCTAATGCTAAGTACCTTTTCTTGGTACAGCTTATGCAGCTCTTCAGTTGGAATACCATCTATTCTTCTAAAGTCCACCCCAGCTCTTAATAGAGCAGTAAACAGTTCCCTTCTTGTGGGTCTATTTTGTCTCTGAATCCTCTGGCTGTTTACTCTTCTCTCTCGAGGCAATTTGTCTTTTTCCCATTCCCCTAAATCGCTTAATTGTGAAATCTTATCCAGCACCTCTGAAAGAGGGTACCCTATTTCTCCAATTAAAAGAGTCATAATTAGGTGCTTATATGCAGGAGGAGCCGTCTTCACTATGATATTTCTATGAGGAACTCCTAGGGGGGTATCATAATATGCATTTGCATCTCCAATCAGGATAGCAGTTTTCATTACCTCCTCCTTTAGTTTTCTCATACAGTCTCTAAGTGAGTACCAGGGTCTGTCTCCCCTAGGCCACATAGATTCAGTTGGATATTGCTTTTTGCAACCTTCTGCAGCTAAAGCTAGAAGACTCGTTTTGTTATTTCCTCCTTGCATATGGTGATCCCTAAAAGCCTGGTGTACAAAAGGATTCTGACTGATACTTATGAATTTTAAACAGTCCTCATTGTCCAGTGTTATTCCTCCTGCACCTTCATCAGTGATTCTTACTATCCAAGACACTAAAGACTCCCCCATTCTTTGGGTAAATCTACTCAATATATCAGTGATCTCCTGTTGAGTGAAATCCTCAATTATCTCCCTGGACTCTGTTTTGCCTCGGTGGTTCTCCTGCCTTCTTCTTCGTATGGGGAGAGCTTCTACATTAGGAGACTCCTCATCTAACCTTGTTCCATTCTCCTCACACACATTCTCCTGGAAGCAGTCAGGGCAACTCTGCCCAGCCTGTACAAAAGCTGCATGCACATTCCTTCTGCTAGTTTTTTGCTTCCTTTTAGCTACATGAACAGTAGCTTGCTCCTGGACCACATGGGTACCTCCAGTTTGCTCTTCTGAGTACTGTGACACAGAAAAATCCTCAGGCAAACCAGCTGAATCCCTAGCCATCCTAGGTCTTTCCTTCAGCAACTTATCCCTAGTTTTACACATAAGGCAATAACTTGTTAGCAGCACCCAGCCTCTCCTGCACACTCCTGCCAGTTCTTTGCCTGGTTCTATGGGTATTGCTTTCAAACATCTTTCCAAATCTCCAGGTTCTCCCTCTCTTAGCCTTGGTTCCCAGTTTTCACAGGGCCCTGTGCTTTTAGCCCATTCTCTGGCTAGAGAGGAATAAGGCAAATCCTCCCAACCAGGAATAGCCATTTCTCCCTCTAAAGCCCCACTGCTTCCAAATAGAGGCCTGACATTTTGTGATCCCATCCTGGTCGCCAAATGTATCAGCAATGCCATATTCACAATGCCTATAGAGATTACAAATATGCTGATATAATTATCCATCACAAAATATGTCAGGTTTGCCATTTGGGGAAATAAACTAGAAAATTTATTAAGATACCAAAAGACTGAGTCCCAAAACCAGAAAGTGAAAGCCATCAGAGTAGTTATGATATTGGCACAGGTAGATAAAGTAGAAAGCACCCACATTCTCAAGCCTTTAAAACAGAACAGGCTACCTCAGGCAAAGGTCCTCCTCTCCCCACTCACAGCAACCACCCAGCATCCTGGAAGAGCACTCCCAGCAGCTCCGGCCCCTGGCAGTGCTCAGCCGGAGTCCTAACTCAAAAAAAAAAAAAAG
>NW_027187372.1:13339946-13354145 GCF_028583685.1 Petaurus breviceps papuanus
TCTTGCTCTGCTATGTCAGCACGTCCATGGGGCATGGGAGATCTTTAAATCCCATAACCCTTACAATACCCAGTGAGACGGAGAATATTCTTCCACGCAAAGAGATGGTCATTCAATGATATAACAGAGTACCAGACTTTCCTGATAAAAAAGCCAGAATGCAATGGAAAATTCAACCTCTAAGTATGAGATGCAACATTGACATAGAAAGGTAAACAAGGAAAACACACACACACACACACACAGACACCCTGCTATTTGATAAGAGCAAACTGGTTATAGACAAGTAGAGGGTATGAGTATAAAATACACAGAATGACAATTAAAAAAAAATCTTATTAAGCGCTACAAAGGGACTGCAATGGAAGAAAGGGAATGAATGAAGTGGAAAAGGGTAAATTATGCCACACAAAGAGGCATAAAAACTGTATAGCAGAGGAAAAGAAGGGAGGGAGATGAGAATCATATGAGCTTTTCCCTCATTGGTTCTGGTGGAAGGAGGGTATAACAACCAGTTAAGCATAGGACTCTATGGAGAAGAAACACAAAAAGTATCATTTTAGAGGGAAAGAGGGGAGGGAGAGGAGATTCACATGAGATTTGTTCCTGTTACTCTTGTTGCAAAGAAGAAATAACATAGTTAATTAAATATAAAATTATCCTACAGGCAGTAGGAGGGGGAAAGGACCATGAAAGGGGTGGGGGGTTAGTTAGTAGGGAGGGAAGAAGTAAGGGGGAAGGGGAGGAAAAGGGAGGGGGGATGATAAGGGAATACCGAGGGAGGCAGTAGTCAAAAGGAAAACTATTAAGGGGGAGAAGGGATGAAAATATGAACATTAACAGGGGAGGGAATAGGATGGAGGGAAGGAAACAGATGACAATCATAACTGTAAATGTGAATGGAATGAACTCTCCCATAAAATGGAGACAGATAGCAGAATGGATTAGATAATTAGATAATCCTACAATATGCTGTTTACAAGAAACACATCTGAAAAAGAGGGATACATACAGGTTAAAGGTTAAAGGCTAGAGTAAAATATATCATGCCTCAGGTAAAGTAAAAAAAAAAAAAGCAGGGATAGAAATCCTTATCTCAGATAAAGCAAAAGCAAAAACTGACCTAAATTAAAAGAGATAAGGAAGGAAACTATATCCTATTAAAAGGCACCATTGAGAACGAAGCAATATCATTACTCAACATATATGCACCAAGTGGTATAGCATCCATATTCGTAGAGCAGAAGGTGAAGGAATTAGAGGAAGAAATAGATAGCAAAACTATACTAGTGGGAGACCTCCACTCCCCCTCTCTAAACTTGATAAATCTAACCTCAAAATAAACAAGAAAGAAGTTAAGGAGGTGAAGAGAATTTTAGAGAAGATAGGTATGACAGATCTCTGGAGAAAACTGAATGGGGATAAAAAGGAATATACTTTCTTCTCTTATGTTCATGGCACATACTCAAACACTTACCACGTTCTAGGGCATAAAAACCTCACAATTCTGTGCAGTAAGGCAGAAATATTAAATGCATACTTTTCAGATAATGGTGCAATACACATTATATGCAATAAAGGGCCATGGAAAGACAGACTAAAAACTCATTGGAAATTAATAAATTTAATCCTAAAGAATGAGTGGATCAAACAAAAATTATAGAAACAAATCAGTAATTTCATTCAAGAGAATGATAATAATGAGACAACAGACCAAAACTTGTGGGATGCATTAAAGGCAGTTCTTAGGGGAAGTTTTATATCCCTGAGTGCATACATAATTAAATTAGAGAAAAGGGAGGTCAACGAATAGGGCATGCAATTGAAAAACCTAAAAAAAAAAATTCAAAATCCCCAATTAAACACTAAGTTAGAAATATTGAAAACCTAAGGAGAGATTAATAAAATTGAAATTAAGAAAACTATTGAATTAATAAATAAACCTGAGCCAGTTTTATGGGAAAAAAAACAACAAAATTGATAGAAACTTAGTCAATATGATAAAAAAAGAAAGAAGAAAACCAAATTATGAGTATCAAAAAAAGGGTGAATCTATCTCCAATGAAGAGGAAATCAAAACAATAATTAGGAATTATTCTTCCCAATTGTATGCACATAAATTTGACAATCTTAGGGAAATGGATGAATATTTACAAAAATACAAGTTTCCCAGATTAACCGAAGATGAAGTATATTACTTAAATAAGGCCATCTCAGAAAAAGAAATTGAAGAAGCCATCTGTCAACTCCCTAGGAAAAAATCTCCAGGGCCAGATGGATTTACTAGTGAATTCTATCAAACATTTAAAGAACAATTGATTCCAATACTCTACAAACTATTTGGGAAAATTAGTGAAGAAGGAGTTCTACCAAATTCCTTTTATGACACAAATATGGTACTGATACCTAAATCAGGAAGAGATAAAACAGAGAAGGAAATTATAGACCAATCTCTCTCATGAACATAGATGCAAAAATTCTAAATAAAATACTAGCAAAAAGACTACAGAAACTTATCTCAAGAATAATACAATTTGATCAGGTAGGATTTACTCCAGGAATGCAAGGATGGTTTAATATTAGGAAAACCATCAGTATAATTGATCATATCAACAATAAAACTAGCAGAAACCATATGATCATCTCAATAGATGCAGAAAAGGCTTTTGACAAAATACATCCATTCCTATTAAAAACATTAGAAAGTATAGGAATAAATGGAGCCTTCCTTAAAATAACAGGTAGAATCTATTTAAAGCCATCAGCAAGTATTATATGTAATGGGGAGAAGCTAGAAGCATTTCCCATAAGGTCAGGGGTGAAACAAGGGTGTCCACTATCACCCCTCTTATTCAATCTGGTACTAGAAATGTTAGCAGTAGCAATTAGAGAAGAAAAATAAATCAAAGGAATCAAACTAGGCAAAAAAGAGACCAAGCTATCACTCTTTGCAGATGATATGATGATATACTTAGAGAATCCTAGAGAATCAAGTAAGAAACTACTTGAGACAAAAAATAAATTTGGCAAAGTTGCAGTAAATAAAATAAACCCATATAAATCCTCGGCATTCCTATATATTTCCAATGAAATTCAACGGCAAGAGATAGAAAGAGAAATCCCATTTAAAGTTACTGTAGACATTATAAAATATTTAGGAATCTGCCTAAAATTTTACCTAAATTAAATTATATATTTAGTGCCATACTAATTAATTTACCAAAAAACTACTTTATAGGGCTAGAAAAAAATTGTAACAAAATTCATTTGGAAGAATAAACGGTCCAGAATATCAAGAGAATTAATGAAAAGAAATGCTAGGGAAGGTGGACTAGCCATACCAGATTTCAAACTGTATTATAAAGCAGCAGTCATCAAAACTACTTGGTACTGGCTGAGGAATAGAGGAGTGGATCAATGGAATAGACTAGGCACACAAGATTCAGAAGTTGACTATAGTAATCTATTGTTTGATAAACCCCAACACCCTAGTTTTTGGGATAAGAACTCACTATTTGACAAAAACTGCTGGGAAAAATGAAATATAGTATGTCAGAAACTGGGCACAGACCATTATCTAACACCATATACCAAAATCAAGTCTAAATGGGTGCATGATCTAGGTATAAAGGTTGATACTGTAAGCAGTCTTGGAAATCAAGAAATAGTTTACCTGTCAGACCTGTGGAGAGGGAAAGACTTCATGACTAAAAAAGAATTAGAGAACATTATAAAATATAAAATGGATAATTTTGACTACATGAAATTGAAAAGCTTCTGTACAAACAAAGCCGATGTAACCAAGATTAAGAGGGAGGTAGGAAATTGGGAAAGAATCTTTACAACCTATGCCTCTGACAAAGGACTCATTTCTAAAATATACAGAGAATTGAGTCAAATTTATAAGAATACAAGTCATTCCCCACCTGATAAATGGTCAAAGGATATGAACAGGCAATTTTCAGAGAAAGAAATTACAGATTTCTATAAGCACATGAAGAAATACTCTAAATGACTATTGATTAGAGAAATGCAAATCAAAACAACTCTGAGGTACCACATCTCACCAGTCAGATTGGCTAAGATAACAAAACAGGAAAATGACAAATGCTGGAGAAGATGTGGGCAAATTGGAACACTAATGCATTGCTGGTGGAGTTGTGAACTGATCCAGCCTTTCTGGAGAGCAATGTGGAATTATGCCCAAAGGGCTATAAATTATTTCATATCCTTTGACCCAGCAATACCACTCCTAGGGTTATATCCCAAAGAGATCATAGAAGTGGGAGGAAGACCCATATGTACAAAAATGTTTATAGCAGCTCTTTATGTGGTGGCAAAGAATTGGAAATTAAGGGGATGCCCATCAATTGGGGAATGGCTGAACAAGTTGTGTTATATGCATGTTATGGAATACTATTGTGCTATAAGAAACTAGGAGCAGGTGGACTTCATAATTACCTGGAGAGGCTTATATGAACTGATGCTGAGTGAGAAGAGTAGAACCAGGACAAATTTGTTCACAATGACAGACACAACATACATGTGATGACCAACTTTGTTAGACTGGACTCTTCTCAGCAATGCAGTGATATAAGTCACTCCCAAAAGACTCATGATGGAAAGAAATGTGTGCATCCATAGAAAGAACCAGAAAGAACTGAATTTATATCCAGATGGAAGCAAAATACCTGTTCTTTTTCCTTTTCTTGTTTGCTTTTATGTCCTCTTTACCATTTTTCATTCCATCTGATACAATCCATCTTTATAACCTGACTAATGTATAATGTGAAAGTATTTACAGATCCTATACTTGACTATATGCCACCATGGTGGGGGGAAGGGGAGGGAGGAGGACAAAATGTGAAACTCAAGGAATTGTGGAATTGAATCCTGTAAACTAAAAGTAAAGAAACAAATTAATTTAAAAATTAAAAAAATTAAAATGACTAACTTAAATGACAAAAGAGGTTCAAAAAGCCAATGAGGAGAAGATTGCCTTAAAAAGCCAAATTTGCAAGATGGAAAAATAATCAGAAAAGCCACTAAAGGGAATTATTCCTTCAGAATTAGATTGGAGCAAATGGAAGCTAGGGATTTATGAGAAATCAAGATACTATTAAATAGATCCAAAGAAATGAAAAAATAGAAGGCCATGTGAAATATCTCATTGGAATAACCACTTACCTGGAAAATAGATCCAGGAGAGATAATTTTAAAATTACTGGACTACCTGAAAGCCATGATCAAAAAAAAACAAACCTTAGAACCCATCCTTCAAGAAATTCTCAAGGAAAATAACCCTGATGTTTTAGAACCAGAGGGCAAAACTGAGGTTGAAAGAATCCACCTATCACCTCCTGAAAAAGATCCTAAAAAGAAAATTCCTTGGAATTTTATAACCAGGTTCTGGAGTTCCCTGATGAAGGAGAAAATATTACAAGCAGCCGTGAAGAAACAATTTGAATACTGTGGAAACACAATCAGGATTACACAGGATCTGGCAGCTTCTACACTGAGGGATCAAATGGCTTGGAATATAATATTCCGGAGGTCAAAGGAGCTGGGATTAAAAGCAAGGATCTACCTACCCAGGAAAACTGAGCATCATGTTTCAGGGGAAAATATGGTCATTCAGTGGAATAGAAGTCTTTCAAGCATTCTTGATGAAAAAACCAGAGTTGAATAGAAAATTTGACATTCAGATTCAGGAAGCAAGAGAAGCATGAGAAGGTAAACAGGGGAAAGAAATCATAAGGAACTTATCAAATTTGAACTATTTACATTCCTCCATGGAAAAATGATAATTGTGACTTTTGAAACTTCCTGTAACTAACTTAATTTCTTCTCTAAGTATCTGAATGCTATTTCCCTTTGTACATATATGTTTAGTATTGATGATACTTCATTGGTTATGGTGCCTTTTATCAAGATGTAGTTTCCTCCTTTATCTCTTTTAGTTATATCTATTTTTGTTTTTGCTTTCTCTGAGACCAGGATTGCTATCCTCTTTTTTCACTTCAGCTGAAGCATAATATTTTCTACTCCAGCCTTTTACCTTTACTCTGTGTATATTTCTTCTTCAAATATGTTCTTGTAAACAACATATTATAAGAGTGTGGTTTTTAATCCACTCTCCTATCTGCTACCATTTGGTGGGATAATTCATCCCATTCACATACATAATTATAATTACTAACTGTATTTCACTCCATTATATTCCGATCCCTATTTATACTTTTCTCTCTTCTTTCAATCTGTCCCTCCTCACCAGTGTTTTGCTTCTGAACACCATCTCCCTCAATCTGTCCTATCTTCTGTCACTCTCTCCCTTTTTTCCCCCTTTTCCCTCCTACTTCTGTCCTCCCTTAAGTCAAATGCCCTCTTCCCTTTTCTTTCTTCTTTCCCCTCCTACTTCCCTAAAGAGTAAGATAAATTTCTATACCCAACTGAATGTTATTCCCACTTTAACCAAATCTGATGAGAATAAGGTTCAAGCAATCTTCACCCCCCTCCTTTCTTTCTGTCTGCTGTAACAGGTCATTTGTACCTCTTCATGTGATGTAATTTACCCTATTCTGCTTCCTCCTTTCCTCTTCTCCCAGTACAATCCTCTTTTTTACCCCTTAATTTTTTTTTATCCTCACATCAAACACAACTTATACAAACACCCTCTGTCTGTGTATATCCTTCTAACTGGCCTAATAGAGATACAATTCTCAGGAGTTACAAGTATTATTTTCATGTATAGGGATGTAAACACTATATTCATATTGAATAGCATTTTTTTCTTCCCTGTTTACCTTTTAATGCTTCTCTTGAGTCTTGCATTTGAAGAGCATATTTTCTGCTCAGCTCTGGTCTTTTTTTCAGGAAAGTTAGAAAGTTACCTATTTCATTTAATGTCTATCCTTTCCCCTGACATATTATGCTCAGTTTTGCTGGGTAATTGATTCTTAGTTGTAATCCAAGCTCTTTTGCCTTCTAGAACATCATATTTTAAGCACTCTGATCCTTTAATGTAGAAGCTGTTAAATCAGGTCTAGTCCTGACTGTGGTTTCTTGATATTTGAATTGCTTCTTTCTAGATTCTTGCAGTATTTTCTCCTTGGCATGATAATTCTGGATTTTGGCTACATTTATGACCTATATCAACATTTTAGGTAAATGGGAGGGGAAGGAGAAAAATGTGGAACTCAATCGTTTAAATGAATGCTAAAAATTGTCTTTATATATAATTGGAAAAAATACTATTTACAAAAAGTTTAAACTAGGGTGGCAAGAGCTCAAAGCCTTCTGTACTGCATTAATAGTAATAAGAAGTCATTTACATAGTTAATGAAATAATAGTATTCATTATATGTATAGAAATATACCTATTTATATAGGTATGTGTGTTTATTTGCTTATTTATTTCACTTCCATTACTTCATCCCAAAATAGAATTCAGAGCATTATTTTGACTCTCTAAGATGGATCTCTGAGTGACTCTAGGGATAATTATGCTGTTCTTATACCCACCCAGGATCAATGCAATGTAATTCTCAGTAGTCACTTTCAAAATTTATAGAGGATTGTAAAAAGTCAAATGTGGCTTTTTAAACAGAAAAGGGTGATTCAAATGGGGAATCTTGACTTGTCAATCAATATAATATAATATATAATTTTATATATATTTTATATAAATATCTCATATTTATATAATATATAATAAATGAAAAGTGTTAATTTCCTATTGTCCAATTTTTGGTGATGGAAGTGAACATTTTTGGTGATATGGAGGCAGAGCCATTCATTAGTCTTGATACTGGTGATCTGAATTTCAAATTTAAAAAAAGCAGAGCAAAGGATCATATATATATATATATATATGTATGTATGTATATATATATGATAGAGAAAAACATGTGGATAAAACCTTAAATCTCAACTTCTATCTTTAATCTATGAACACTCTTTAATATTACCTCTGTCCACTTTCTAGATTTGTTTTGGTTACATTTATTATCATTAAGAAAAATAATAAAATTAGTCAGTTAATTTCAGATTGGAAAGGGCAGATTGGAATGAATATATGAATAATAAAGTGATATTTGTTATGCTTATTTTGGGTCAAAAACTATGCTAATTCAATAAATATTTATTAAGTGCCTTCAGTGTTCCAGGCACTATTTTAAGCAAGGTAGATACAAATGGGGATACACACACACACACACACACACACACACACACACACACTCAGAGACAGAGACACACAGAGGCAGAGAGTCCCTTCCCTTAAGGAGTTTACAATTTAGTGAGGGTAAACAGCACACAAAAGGGAGTTCTAAACAAGGATATGGGGTGGGAATGGAGTCACCAGGGGGTTTGGTTCTCTGGAAATGAAATCAGGAAGAGCTATAAAAGGGGAGTGGAATAAACTGAAAGTTTAATTTCTCTCCTCTATAAAGAAAATCTCTAACAGAAGTTTAGTTCTTCATCCTTAAAACCCTCCATTCAGAGGGTGTCTGAGGGAGGTAGAGTTGAAACCAAGTAATACCTGCAGATGGAGTGCAGAGTATACAAAGGGCTGGGGATGTGAATACAAGAAATCAAGACAGACTCTGCCTTTAAGAAACTTGCATTCTAAAGCAGGTAGACAACGTATATGAGAGATCTAGACATAGGAGAGGGGAGAGGTCAATCTTTTTTTTTTTTTTATTTGTTTACCTGTACCTTGGAAGAAATGACTTCAGCTTTATTCAGTTCTAATACTCTCTTTCTTCTCCTGGAAGAGAAATTCTGCCTCACTTCAGATATCACCTTCACCTAATCCTACTAAGCTTTCACGTGTTGGCCATTTCCTAAAGGTTAATCATTCAGTTCATTAAAGATTAATCTTTTACTTCACAGTGGAGGCATTCATTTAGAAGGAATTGGAAGGAAGGAGAGTCCAATATTGATTCCTGAGAAAAGCAACCAAATAGGAAAACAGAGTTCCCAGGAGTTGTGCAGAGGCTTGAGACAAGGAAATGTGGTCTCCATTTTGGAGCTATTTGTTAATTGAGTGACTGCAGTTTATGTGAATTTTGATACAATAAGAAGAAAGTCCTTATGTATTAAAAAGTTAAAACTAAAATAAAAAATTTTCTGTAGCTTTTGAGGTAAATACTATAATTTTAAAATAGGTGCTTAAGGATAGGGAATTAGAGGGTTAACTAGAGATGATTCTATTTTATTTGCCAAATCCTAATATTAAGTGCATCGTGGGACACTCCAAAGTCAATAGGATGGAAAATAGATAGTCATTAAAAAATAAAAAGATGAATATACATTTCTAGATTAGAGAAAGGGACTCTATCATTATATGCTAGCAATTCCAAACTCTCTTCCTATACTTTTAGTTACAGAGATTGTATGAAACATATATATTCTAGATTTCAGTGCGAAAGCACCTTCTGTAATGTAACGCCAAGGAAAGGCAACTTCCCAAGGTTCAGAATACCAGCATAGGTGCTCTCCATTTTATTCAGTGACAAATTAAGAACATAGAAGATCAAAACATGACATCATTCAAAATACAGCATTTACTAAGGGTGATTAAATAATCTCCAAGTACTACCCCACCCCAGGACCTTCCATTCATTCAATCAATTACAAAGTCCCTGTTCTAAATACTACTACACCCCTAGGCTGTACCTTCATTTAGTCCACCACAAAGCCCCTCTTCTCAAATGGAGATTAGTTTCCAATCTAAGTAAAGTACATTCATTTGTTCAACCATAGAACACAAAAAGGTCAAAAGTTCCCCACCCCTGGATCACAATTGAATCTACCCCAGAGTTACATCAAGTTTAAGCACAGCACTTAATACCCAAATGGAGGTCTTTTCTTCATCTTGACAAGAGGCAAGTTCTCAGCAATCTTAGTTCCTGGGGAGACAAGGCTTAGCAAGGCCACAAGATACATTGCCAGTCTCTTCATTAATTCATCCTCTGTCTGCAGAACAGTCCCAGAACCCCTGAAAACATTAGCAAAACCCTCTCCCAGGATTTCTGTAAACATACAACAAGAAAATCCTTCTTCAGGGCTTCTGAACCAACAGAAAGGTTCCCAGACCCCTGCAACAACAGCACTGTCCTTCACCAGTGGACAGTATTCACTCTCTGTCTGCAGGACAGTCTCAGGAGCTCTTAACCAGCAGCCAGGTTCCAGGACTTCTTCAACAACAGGACTTTCTTTCACCAGTGGACAAATCTGGCAAAACAACATCAGAACAGACAGACAAAGTACCAGCAAAACAGCCATGTCTCCTCAGTCCTTGGCAGCTCCGGGGGGCGGTCTCAAAAGTCCAGGGCAACTCAAAGTGGCCCTCAGCAATGCTCTCAGTCTCTCTCTGCCTCCACAAGTGCTGCTTCCAAAAAAGTTCTTCTGCCTCTCTCTTGTGTCTCCAAATCTATGTCACCAGCTCCTCCCAGTTCGTGTCTCTCTTTTAAAGTCAACAAGTCCATCCCCCAGGTGGGATTAACAAGCTCTGGGTTTTAACACAATCAATTTGAAAACCAAGCCAATACAGGGGAATCTTTATATTCCATTACTATCACACCTTCATAGCAAGAAGCTGAGAAAAGCACCATTTCTCAGGATGGCCACAAAGCCTACATTTCTGGCTACCTGACCTATAACCTCTATCTAGGGGTTATATAATTTAATTTAGGATCATATAGGATCCAGATTCTCAGCATTTTACTGCTTCACCAGAATAGTAATAATACATTGTTCATAATAGCAAGTTTGTTTCTCCAATAAACTTTTGCAATGAGGCTATATCATGGTATGGAGATAGATCTGTTTTATTATACAATCTACTCCAAGGGGAATGCACCCTGTGGCTGCTCCTACTATGAAAATGTGTGTGTGTGTGTATGTCTCATGACTGAATGAATACACACACATATACATACACACATATTTGTACGTGTAGATATATATATATATATATATGATATAGATAGGTCAATGGATAGATGGATAAATAGATGATATATTAGAAAATTCTGTCAAAATTTGGTTGTCTGAGTTCATCCGTATTGTATGTAAATTTCATGAAGGTGCATTTGTCAAAATACTATTTTACAGAGAACTCATGCAAAGAAGGCACTCACATGGAGGTCAAAAGAAGCAATACAAGGGCGGCTAGGTGGCACACTGGCCCTGGAATCAGGAAGACCTGAGTTCAAATCCAGCCTCAGACACTTGACACAATTGCAAGCCGTGTGACTTTGGGCAAGTCACTTAACCCCAATTGCCCTCCAAAAATGAAAAAATAAAATAAAAATAAAAACAAAAGAAGCAATACAAGGATATTCTCCAGGTCTCTCTGAATTACTTTAGAATCAGTTGCATGACATGGGAGACACTAGGACCACCCAGCATGGCATGTCTGCATCAAAGAAGGTGCTGTGCTCTATAATCAAAGCAGAATTGTGCAAAAGAAATGTGAGGTGTGCAAATTTAGAGACATCTATTTGTCTATTAATTTTCCATCCTTAGGTGCTTTCAAAGTATCAGACACATAGTAGTCATTACATAAATGTTAATTGTTTGAGTTATACATCTAGACAAAATCAGTCTGCAAATAAATTTCTGTTTTACTAGGCAGTCACCCAAGAAATATTTTGGAAAGAGGTAAGATAATCATTACTGGAGATGTTGTTCAAGCACATGATAACTTACCAGAAGTTTGAAGAGACCACTCCTATTTAGTTAGATGTGGTCATCTTTGGAGTTTTTTCCAGTCTTAAAATTTAATGATTCTATAATGCAGTGGGCATAGATCATTCTAATCCCACTGTAAAAAGTCTCCATTCATTCATTCTTTCATTCATTCAACCACAATAAGAATTTACTAAATAAATACTATGTATCAGGCATTTTGTTAGGATCTGAGAATACAATAAAACAAAATCAAATGAAACATCTGCTAACCTTAAGGATAATCTCTTCTGTAGGGGAAAACAACACATACATAGACAAATTTATATTTAGACAAACACATGCAAACACATACACACTAATTTTCCTTTAGGTGAATGTAAAGACATATGTGGACAGGATCAGGAAAGGCCTTTTGTAGGAAGTCTCAGGTAATTGACCTGAGAAATGAATGAAAGTAGGTATTCTAAGATGTGGAGGTTAGAAGGAAGTATACTCTAGGAATGATGGTTTTGTTGTTCATCCTTCATTTTTCAAAAAGGACAGATGACATCACAGGTGATGTCTTGATTTGCAGGTAAACTGGATTTAAGTGAGGCAGAGGCGTACAAAGTCATTAGCCTCATTCTCTTTCCCTGAGTCATCAAAGTCCAGTGGCAGGACCAAAGTCAAGATGACTAGTGATAGTCCAGGATGTGGTGGTTGATCTTGGTGTTTCTGGTGCCTGACTAAGCTCTAAGCTTTCCACAGTGTCTGCTTCAGCCACTCTCATGGCTGTTGGAACACATTGTTCTCATCTATCCATTCCATCAGGAAAGTTTTCATATCCTTGGAATAAACATCATCCTAAGCCACTGGCAGACTTGAGAGCTTCAATATGATTTAACTGGTTTGCTAAGACAGTTTATTGGGGTGTGACCACTGTACATGCTACAGCTTCTTGGAGCCAAAGTAAGAATTGAGTTAATGTCAATGCCCAAGGTGGATGGGCAGCCCTATAAAGGGCTCAGCAAGCCCTCACACCATAGGCATTAGTCTTTCCTGAATCCCCCATATATGCCAATGGAGGAGGGAAGGCCTAAGCAAAGGCATGTGGGCAAAGATGGAATGCTATGTATTGTACTTGGATAGGTGAAATATAGTGTGATACATGGAATAATATTAACAATAAACAATTTTTTTTTTATTTTTGGAGAGCAATTGGGGTTAAGTGACTTCCCATGGTCACATGGCTAGGTTTTGTGTGTGTGTCTGTTTGTATGTGTATGTTAAGTGTCGAACTCAGATCCTCCTGACTCCAAGTCCACAATAGACAATTTTTAAAAGTATATTTAAGTGACATGAGGAATGCCCATATTACCCTCTAGTCACTCTACTTTTGTCTTTCATTTTTTAGAGAGAATGTTAGAATGTGTTGTAGTTAAACTCAGAGTGAATGCTGCAAGAGTTAAATAGGTACCCTTTCTTCTCAACAAGGGCATATCTCAGTATGTCCTTTTTGGTGATGAATATCTGTCATTTAAAACACTTGTCACAAGTAGGCCAAGTGATTATTCCATTTTAGAGAAATATCATGCTGAGGGAATGTTTCAAAAATGAAGTCATTTCTAAGTTATAAGAGCCCAACATATTTTAATCATCTAAAATTCAGAATGTTTCAGAATGTTTATTTCAGGAATTGGGAGAGAAAAATTGTGTAAGTAAAATTATACTTGATAAACTGACAAAGTTTAATTTTTTCCTTGATTTTTTTCATACACAGACTTGTAATCAAGTTTATTAAAATAAATACTATAATTCAAGCTTATTGTTAATATTTATAATAATACTTGTTTTATATTGTTTAACAAAACTTCCAATATAAGCATCTAGCAAAGTTTTTATGTCAAAGGCAAAGATATGAAGGTGTTAAGTTTCTCAAAGTTATGGACTATTTTTCTCTAGAAAGGATAGAGACCTTTCATTTTTCCTTGCTCAGTGCCTTTCCTGAACAATAAATGAATCTAAGTTCCAAGAAGAAAAATCAATGTCAGACTTTTACTTTTTTCTTATGGACCTGATCAAGCCTTATGACTGCTGATCTGTTCCATCCCAAGCTGGGAATAGAAAATGAAGAACCAGGAAGATCCTAGAAAAATTTAATGTCAGAAGCAGAAGCTATGAGTCAAAGACCAGATCAAGGCTTTTTCTCAAATTGTTATAGCAACATAAGCTACACCTGTAGTTGGTGAGTATCCAAGCAGTGAGAATAGCATAGAAAATGGTAAGTGGAAGGGACTGTAGATTTAGAATCCATGGGAATACATTTGGAAAGAGACAGAGAGAGAGAGAGAGAAACAGATAAAGAGAGAGAGAGACACAGAGAAAGACACAGAGAGACACAAAGAGAGAGACAGAGAGGGAGACAGAGAGACAGAATCAGAGACAGAGAGAGGAGAGAGAAAAAGAGAGACAGAGACAAGAGAGATAGAGACAGAGAGAGAGAGAGAGAGAGAGAGAGAGAGA
>NW_027187372.1:13354245-13397549 GCF_028583685.1 Petaurus breviceps papuanus
GAGAGAGAGAGAGAGAGAGAGAGAGAGAGAGAGAGAAAGAGAGAGAGGTAACATGGATTAGGATAGTAATCCCAGTCTCATCTCACAAGTGGCTGACATTTATCAAAATCTGCCCATTGAATCCTATTCCAAATTTACCTCTATTTGTCATTGCCATCTTCTGTGTTCAGCTGTGCCCAGTGATATGTTTCCCCCTTCCCCAGCCCCAGTGTACCTCTTTAGGATCTGCCTTACTTATACTTTGCTGCTCCCAGGTTGGGCTGTAGAAGATCAGAAGCAGGTGCTGCAGCAACAGAGAAGTCAGTGGGGTTTGCCTGAGCTTCTCAAAACTTGTGTTCTCTTTTTTTCCCTTTCTGGCTACATGGAGAGCAGGGAATCTCCCTCACTAGAAAATTGGGAGAAAAGCCAAAGGTTAGTAAAAAAAAATCTTTCTCCTCAGAATCCCCCAGCTTGGTGTTTTGCAGCTCTCCTTCACTTTTTCATTTCTTTCGTTTCCTAGGTCCAAATAGTCATTCAATAGCCCTTTCTTATCTTACACATCCAAATTCACCTCACATCTGATATGGTGCAACAATCACTTAACTAATCTTCCTGTCTCTAATATTAATAAATGACATTTATGTAAAGATCAAAACTTTACAAAATGTTTTATGTTCAAGGTGCCTACTATAAGTTTTCTTTTTTTTTGGCTTATAAAGTTTGGTTTTATTGTTAGCTGTAAGTCATTCTGGCAGGAATCAATCAGTCCTGCTACTGGCAGCAAAGGTAGCTCCAGCTGTGTGGACCACCTCGGGTTTAGAATCTAGAGCACAGTGCAGTCCATCTTTCAAAGTGAAGTGCAATATACCCGATTCACAGCTGGTGGAACTGGGAGCCACGAAGGGTTAGTTAGAATGTAAGGCACTTTAACCAGGAGCTAGACTGCAAAGGCTTAGTGTGTTTTCCCACCTAGACAAATCTAGACACTGTGCATCTGGAGATAGCAATACCTCCAAGCTGGAAGTTAAGTGTATGACCTGCACACCATGCCTGCTCAATGATAAAACTTTTTTCTAGGGTTGTTCACATGGTCAAGTAGTAGTTGGCAAGGGGTGAACTGTTTTCCATAGACTGCCTCGTATTTCTTCATCCAGTCCACCAACTTCTGGGCACCATACAGATCTGAGAAACAGAAGGGACCTCCAAGACAAGGTGGGAAGCCAAGGCCAAAGACTGCCGCAATGTCTCCCTCTTCAGGGGAAGCCAGGACCCCTTCTTGTAGGCACAAGACTGCCTCATTCACAAATCTTGTTATTAATCAGTACTGGATCTCTTCTGGGGTGGAGACCTCAGACCGAGGAGACACCTTCAGACTTGTCAGAATTTCATCCATGCCAGAATTCAAACTCCTGCTTTTCAGTCCTGGCTGGTAGATGTAAAAGCCCTTTCCAGACTTGCAACCCAAGAAACCTCTGTTAACCATTTGTTTCAGCAGTTCTTGGTTTCCACCACCAAAGCGTTCCCCAAAGGCTTTGCCTAGCTCTTCTGATACATGCTGAGCTACATCAACACCAACTTCATCTACAAGTGTGGCAACAACCACGGGAAAGCCAAAGCTTGTGGTCAGGGTGTCCAACTTCTTGGGCTCAGTGCCTTCCTGTAGAATTCGGATGACTTCAGACATCATGGGTGCAAGACACCTGGTGGTATAGAAGCCGGGTCCATCCTTAACCACAATGATCACTTTCCACTGCTTGAGACCAACTGAGACTGCAGAAGCAACTGTGTCCTTGGAAGTTTTTTTCTGTTGTGATGATCTCTAGTAGTTGCATCTTGTCCACAGGAGAAAAGTAGTGCATTCCAATAACCTTTTCAGGTCTTTTGCTAACAGAAGCAATTTCACTGATTGGGAGAGCAGACATGTTACTAGCAAAGATACAATGAGCTGGAACAATTGATTCAACCTCCTTTAGAACTGCATGTTTAAGGCGAAGGTCCTCAAAAACGGCTTCAATCACCATATCAGATTTTTCAAATCCCTGATAATCAAGCTGCCCAGTCAGGTTGCTGTAAATGGAATCTCTTTCAAATGATGTTAGGCTCTTCTTCTTCACTTTATCATCCAACCCTTTGAAAATCTGCTGCTGTCCTCGTGACAATCCTGCTATTGAAGTATCTTTGAGTATGGTCTTCAAGCCTTTATCCACAGAGACTTGGGCAATGCCAGCTCCCATAAGACCAGCTCCAAGAATAGATAGTTGCGTAACAGTCTTCTGTGGAGTTCCAAACTTATTCTTCTTGCAAAGAACCTGACCATTGTAGAGGCCAATTAAAGACTTAGATTCTTTGGTCATCACGAGTTCACCAAATTTCTGAGCTTCAGAGAGGTAGCCAGCCTCACCCCCCTGTTCAATTCCAGTCTTGACCACATTAATTATTTGCAGAGGAGCTGGATAAAGACCTTTGGTTTGTTTCTGTACCTTCTCTTCAACTTTTTTGTAGACTAGTTGCCTCACAAATGGAAAAGTCATGGTGTATGCTGCTAACTTATCAACAAGCCCCTTATCTTTCTTCATAGAGATCTTCTTATCAGACGGTCCTTTTGCAAAGGTGATTGCTACTTCTTCTAGCTATTCAACTGTTCGTTCTTCTGGTAGTTTCAAACCTGGTCCTAGAGGATCCACCAACTGGTCAACCAGACCCATTTTCTTTGCTCTGTCTGGACGAATGCCTCTGCCAGTCAGCATCATGTCAAAGGCAGCAGGGATCCCGACCATCTTTGGGAGCCTTTGAGTGGCTCCTGCTCCTGGCAATATTCCCAGTAACACTTCAGGGGAGCCCAATACTGTCGATTTGTCTTTTGTTGCTATTCTGAATTGACATGCAATGGCAAGCTCAAGTCCTCCTCCCAGGCAGGTCCCATTAATGGCAGCCGCAATAGGCTTTGGAGACTTCTCAAGTTTCTCAAATATTTGTTGTCCATCTTGTGATAATTGTGTTACCTCCTCAGCAGTTTTGCAAGAAGCTATCATGCTGATATCAGCACAGCAATAAAGCAGCCTGGCTTTGAAGAGGTAATGACAGCACTTCTGATTGAATCACTAGCCCATATTTCGTTCATCACTTGTATAAAAGCTGAGTGCAATTCTTTATTCAAAGTATTTACCTTTGAATTGGGTGAGTTAATTCGCACAACTGCCACATCTCCTTTGACTGCATAATTAATATGGGTTCTGGTTAACACAGCAGAGGACTGGGCAAAGTTGCGGCAGGTATAACCTTTCTAGTCTCTAGGGCAGAAGACGCCCCATCGCATAGGGGCAGGGCTGCAGGGAGTTTCTGTCAGGCGAAGGCCAGGGCAGCTAGTGGACGGGTATGCCCTATAAGTTTTCTTTAGTGTAAAAAGTATGTATGCTGTTTGAGAAAAAGAGAGCATCTTCAATTTAACTGTATGCTGTGTGTTGTACAGTGCCCCGTACCCAATTCCTTAATGTATAGGGATAAGGACAGGAACTGTTATTTCAGTGGCTTATGGGGTTCCCAAATGAGGATATTCCCTCTACCAATTCTGGTACACAAACTTTAGTCTTAGGTGCCTGGAGTTCTGAGAGTTTACCTCCCCAGAGTCACAAGATCTCATCCATATCTTTATCTCTGTCTCTGTCCATGGAGAGAAACATGGAAGCCCTATGTCTTTTCTTCTTTGTATGTGGCTTAGGATTCCAAAAACTTTATATTGAATGTCCCTTGAGGGTTCTAATACTTTCTTCTAGCCCTCTACCCAATATCTTAAACCCACATGGCAGCAAGAGTATGGGCTCATATAAGCAAATTTAAGAATGCTTCCCAAGGTCAGTTCACCTCCTCTGCTTTGTGTTTCTTTTTCTTACCAAAGCTCACTGAACAGCCATCTTCAGAATTTTTTTTCCAGCTCTAGTAGCTACCTTAAAACCAGAACGACTGTGAGTTACTGAGAAGTCCAGGATGCAGATTTCAGGATGTAGTGCCCCCTCTTCCCCAACCACTGCAAAAAATTGAACAAAAGGCATTTACTGACTTACCACAAAATATTGACCTTGAAGGAGTTGTTTATATAATAACAAACCAAGGAGAAGGTGAACTAGCTGTCCAATAATCACACAGTTTATTTATTTATTTATTTAGTGTTTTGAGTATCAGTCCCCCAAGTGAATATCATAGAAGTTACTGGTAAATAAATTTATGTTGGCTTTTTTTTTTCACATTGCATACTAATAGAGCTTTGGGGTTTTAAGGCTTTCTTTGTGGTAGGGGAAATAAATGGTTGTATTATATTTCATCTACTATGTATACTGATAACCATTTCAGAAGGGACTCTAATAGGCCCTTTTGGGAAGAATCTGAACTATATCTGAGCTTTAAGTGATTTCCCCTGAGGTTCTGGGATGGGGACATAAATATCAAGAAATAATAATTCTAAAAGGCCTTAACCTTTCTCTTTGGAGGTAATGCTCCACAAGACTGAACTCAGTTAATTTGAACCTAGAGCCACATCTCCTCAGTGTTAGCAAGATCCTCAGTTTTCTTACTGTGAACTTTGTTAAGCTATGATTTCTCTGGATCTCTGGTATTTTCATCCACTACTTTGTTAGAGTGAGGTGTTATCCTGCATGATCTTTAAGACTTCTTTTGTTCTTGAATTCCTATGATTCTATGAAATGAATCAATCTATATGATAGAATGGACCCATAATTCCAAGCTGAAAGCAGTGTTATGACTCTCCTTAAAAGAGCAAGATATACGTTAAAAAAATGAATGTTTGAAGGCTTTCAGAAAAGGAAGGCAAGCAGTCTGGGAAATCATGTTATCTGAACTATCTGCAGCTTTGTCATATCCATAATAAGTATCATAATAGATCTTTTGTAATAAGAGTAAAGGCAGACTGGGTAGCTAGGTGGCACAGTGAATAGAGCACTGGCCCTGGAGTGAGGAGAACCTGAGTTCAAATGTGGCCTCAGACATTTAACACAAAAACCAGCCGTGTGACCTTGGGCAAGTCACTTAATCCCAATTCCCCACCCCACCCCCCAAAAAAAGTAAAGGCACATTAAATGAAAATGGCTGTTGTGTTTGAATAACTTCTGATGTTTTCTGCCTTTTCTCTTACAATTTTGGTTTCTGCAGAAAAAAAATTTAAATGCATGAACTTATTTTTTATCTCATTTTATTCTACTAGATAAGTGATCTAGAGATTTACATTGTTATTTTTCATTACTTTAATAAATAGCTTCACACTGTCAAGTTTCTGCACAACTACCTTTAGAATCTTCAATTTATAGGACACTGTTGTATTTCTTCCTTTTGATTCATTCTGTTTAGTTAACATGATTGAAGGCAACTTTCATTCTTTTTTAATTTTATTCTTATTTATTTTAGTAGTTTCTTATTTTCCCCCAATTACATATCAAGACAAATTTTATCATTCATTTTTACAAGATTTTGAATTCAATTATTCTCCTTCCCTACCTCCCCTTCCTCTTCCTAAAATGGTACACAATTTTATATATTTTATACATGTGCTATTATATAAAACATATTTATATATTAGTCACAGTTGTGAAAGAAGAAGCATATCAAAGGGGGAAAAAACACAGAATATAATGAAGTAAGTGAAAAAAGTATGTTTTGACCTGCACTCAGAGCCCATCAGTTCTTTATTTGGATGTGGATAGCATTTTCCTTCATGAGTCCTTTGTACTTGTCTTAGGTTATTTTGTTGCTGAGAAGATCTGAGTTATTCATAGTTGATCATTATATATTGTTGACACTCTATAGAATGTGTTCCTGTTTCTACTCATTTCACTTTGCATCAGTTCATATAAGCCTTTCCACTTTTTTCTGAAATCTTTTTATTGCACAATAGTACTCTGTTACATTAATATACCACACCTTGTTCAGCCCTTCCCTATTTGGTGGGCATCCCCTCAATTTCCAATATTTTGCCACCATGAAAAGGGCTGCTATAAATATTTTTGCAGAAGTAGCTGTTTCCCTTTTTATGATAGACCCAGTAGTAGAATAATTGAATCAAAGGGTATGCACAGTTTGGGTGACCTTTGGGCATAGTTCCAAATTGTTCTCCAGAATGATTAGATCAGTTCACAACTCCACCAACACTGCACAAAGTTCATTAGTGTCCCAGTTTTCCCACATCCCCACCAATATCCAATATTTTCCTTTTTTTCATATTAGCCAATCTGATATGTGAGAGGTGGTACCTCAGAGTTGTTTTAATGTACATTACTCTAATCATAAGTGATTTAGAGCACTTCTTCCTATGGCTATAGAAAGCTTTGATTTCTTCATCTGAAAACTGTTCATATCCTTTGATCATTTATCAGTTGGTGAATGACTTGTATTCTTATAAATTTGACTAAGTTCTCTATATATTTGAGAAATGAAGAGGATTCTGGTTTGATAAGTGCTTCCATTTTATGGGAGAGTTCATCCCATTCACATTCCAATCATTATTACCCATTTTCCTCCTCTTTGTCCTCTCTCTCCTTTCATCCTTTCCCTTTTTTAGCAGTGTTTTACTTCTATCTACTTCCTCCCCAAAGTCTGCCCTCTCTTCTTTCAGTCCCTCACTCTTTACTTAATTTCCTTCCCTCCTTCTTTCCTGTCTGTAAGATTGATTATATGTTATTCCCTCTTTGAGCCAATATTGACAAGAGTGCAATTGATCAAGCAATTCCCATTGCCATCCTCCTATCGCAACTGATGGAGTTTGTGTGTTTGTATATATGAGAGAAAGAAAGAAAAAAATAGAGAGGGGATGGAGAGAAAAAGGTGAGGGGAAAAGGAAGGAGAGGATAGAGCATGGGAACAGAGAGGGAAGAGAAAAAGTGACAGAAATAAGTTCCACAGAGGGAACTTCTGATACCACATTAAAAATAATGTATAACTTTTATGTAATATTTTGTCATTTGGTTTTCAGGATAATTTTGTAAACACCACAAATATTATTATATTCATTTTAAAGATGAAGAGAGAGAGGTTTATTAACTTATTTTTCTTAATCACACAACTGAAAAATGTCAGAGCCATGTTTTGAACCTAGGGCTCCCCTAGTTTCAAGAATAGCACTCTTACCACTGCACCATGCTGTTTTTCATTATCTGCTTCCTCTATCCAAAGCAATTAAGTAATAATAATAGATGATATTTATATAGCACTTTTGAAGGCTTTTTATAGCACTTTTAAAGTTTGAAAATCATTTTATGGTGTAGCTAGGTGATGCAGTGGATATTGGTGTCAGGATGACTCATCCTCAAGGGTTGAAATCTGGCCCCAGTCACTTATTATTTGTGTGTCTCTGGGCAAGTGACTTAACCCTATTTGCCTCAGTTTTCTCATCTGTAAATGAGCTAGAGAAGGAAGTGGCAAATCTAGTATCTTTGCCAAGAAAATTCCAAATAGTGTCATAGGTTAGAAATGACTGAAAATGACAGAACAACAAAATCATTTTACAAATATTGTTTAAATTTATCTTAACAACAACCCTGGGAGGCAGACACTATTATTATCTTCATTTCATTAATGACTAAACAGAAATTAAATGACCTGCCCAAGGTTATATAACTACTAAGTTTTTGAGGTGGGATTTGGACTCAGGTCTTCCTGCCTCTGGTTCAGAGCTTTATCCATTCTGGCATCTAGTTACATAGGATCGAACTAGTTTATTAGATAATGTTTTTTTCCAACTCAATATTTTGCATTGTAAAGAAAGGCAAATCTTGGGGCGGCCAGGTAGCACAGTGAGTAAGAGCACCAGCCCCAGAGTCAGGGTGACCTGGAATTGCATCTGGGCTGAGATACTTAGCACCACACCCAGAAATAATTGGCCGTGTAACCTTGAGCAAGTAAGTTACTTAACCCCAATTGCTTTAAAAAAAAAAAAAGACAAATCTGCACCTAGAATTTTAGCTTATATCCCAAGTAACTCTATCACCAGAGTATTTGTGCTTCTTATCTAAATTTCTTTCTTATCAAATACTTTTGTGTGAGTTTGTGTGTTTCCCTCTGGGAAAGATACTATGGAAAGATTTGATACATGGCTTGTCTTCTATACTAGAGACAGCAGCAACAACTGATGGGAAGTTGGACTTTTGGTAACATACTAGTGTCTCTGAATCTGTGGTTATTCAGAATCAAGTGATGTTAGGGACAACCTGTATTATGCAGGTTTCAAGGTTCAGTGGCCACTAATGAAATACTAGTGTCAGTTTCAGATGGTTAAACATTCATTTAGGAGTGTAATTCTCAAGCTATTTCTGTACCTACCATTAGAAAATTATACCAGGGAAAAAGGCTTTAGCCTTTCACATTGCTTAATGACCCTTAAAATAATTCTTGAAATTATTTTTATATAATAAACAATTGATTACATGCTTTCATTTAGTTAGAATCTCTATAACTACACTGTCCATGATCATCTAATTAGATTATTCTTCACTTTTTACTGAGGGGGAAATATCTCTTAAAATCTCATCCCATCCTATCACATCTATGACACATTTGTTAACCACCTACTATGTATAAGTAATTGTACCATGTACTGGGGATAGAAACACAAACTAAAAAAGAAAAAAGGGCCTGATCTTCTAGGAACTGACATTTTATATGAGATTAGGGTATAACACATAAACAGATATATATGCATGATAATTTGAGGAGAGAGAGCTTTAGTAATTTGGGGGAATCACAGAAGATGTCCCATGGGAAACAATAAGACTTGAATTCAAAGACTAAGGTGCTTTTTAAAATTTTTTTTAGCAAAATCAAGAATATTAAAATGAGAAGGTAAGGAGGGAATGCATTACAGCACTGAGAGGACAGACTGTGCAAAGGGTCATATGTGGAAGACTTGAAAAACCAAACCACTGGAAATATGCAATAACTTTAGCCCTGATTGAGAGCCTAAAGATCCTGGATGTTTTAGACCTAATTATTTATATGTTATACATAGAGGTTGTGATGCCGTCACTGGGATTTTCCAAGGCTCTTTGGCCTGGGACAATATTCCCATAGGAAGAACACAAGAGCTAATGGAAGCTAAAGAATGGATTCTTATAAAACTTATTGATGAACACCATTAAGCATAGGAAATAATAAAAGGGAACAAAACATTGTTTTCAAATGAAATGGTCTCAATTTGTCTGAATAAAAAGAATGATCTCTGCCACTTACTCCTTGACAGTAAAACAGCATCACATAGGACACATTAATTTATAATTTTGTGGCGCTCTTATTCACTTATTCTTTCATTAAGGATGATGGTGACAATCTGTTTGACAGAAGCACAAAACACGCATTAACCCTTCACACTTATAAGTGAAGACACAAAGAGCAGCCCTGACAACAATTGGATTTATCAAATAATGTTGTACAGTCATTGATTTCATCTTGCCTTGCAATTCATATTATACACACTCAACATTTAATTGATTGCATACTTATCATGTACCAGCAACTTAACAAATTGCAGGGAGAACACTACAAAATTCATAGAGACACAAAACGATCTTATTGGAAAGTAATAAATTGCAGCAATAACAATATCCCCGAGGGGGAAACAACTTCATCATTTTTTCTTGCCTATGTTTTGTGCTGTCAAAATTTCCTCTCTAGGACTTCCATTCTTAAATAATGCTTTAGCAGGGGCAGCCAGGTGGCACAGTGAGTAAGAGCACTGCCCCAGAGTCAGGATGACCTGGGATCGAATCCAGGCTCTGATATTTAGCACCACACCCAGAAATAACTGGCCGTGTAACCTTGAGCAAGTTACTTAACCCCAATTGCTTTAAAAAAAAAAAGAATGCTTTAGCATTAAAATTTATTTCTTTCAGTTAAACCTTGTCTATTTGTGGCATACTATTGCTGTAGTAACACCTGACTTCACCATAATGTTTATAATAACTATAATTCTGGGAAATTTTCTGCATGCAGTGATTAATTGTCCCAAGGCTAATTTGAATCTGAAAACCACTGAAAAATAAGGCATTTTTATGATTCATTATTTTGCCAGAAAGGATCTAAGTTTTAATTGTTTTGAGGCTTGTGGAAATTTCTGTAATCAATAATTGGACATAGACATTTTTTTAATATATTGAAACTTTGAAAAGTCCTTCTGTTATATTGTGAGGGCAGATTTAGGAATCTAAAACATTAATTTTTCTTAAGTTAATTCCATAACTTAGGTTATTTTAGAGTTTAAAGTTTTAAGTTTATCTTGACTGGTATCCTAGGACATTAGATCCTGAATAAGAATTAACTCAAAAACATTGAAATAAGAAGACACTCCATCTCACTACCCTGAGCATTTTCAGTGGCTGTCCCACATTCATGACATGCTTTCCTTTCTCATTTCTGCCTTCTGACTCTATTCAAGGCTAGAATTAAGAATAATCCTAAGGTTACAAATCTGGAACACTGAAAGAAAGGTGATTGGTGACTTCCATGCCATGAAAAAGGTGAAGTTTGTTTGTTTGGGTTTTTTTTTTTTTTTGGAGGGAGGGAGGCAGGGCAATTGGGGTTAAGTGACTTGCCCAAGGTCACATGGCTACTAAGAAAAGGTGAAGTTTAATAAATAGTGAGCTGGGTTAGGGAAAAAGAAAAAGTTACGTTTCAGACTTGTTAAATTTGAGGTTTCTTTTTTTTCCAGGAAATTGAATTTGAAATGTCTAATAGGAAATTTGTTATGTGGAATTGGAGTTCATGAGAGACAGGAGCTGGATAGATCTGAGATACATCTTATTGACACAGAGATGACAATTAAAGTCATAGAACCTAATGAAGTGATCAAAAAAGACAAATTATAAATAATGAAGGAAATAGGGCCCAAGATCAAGACTTGAAAAAGGCCTGTATTTAGCAGGCATGATATGTATGATGAGCTAGCAAAGGAGCCTGAAAAGGAATGGTGAGACTGGGAAGAGAAGTACCAGGAGAGAGTAATGGCATGATATTCCATAAAGGAGTAAAAATCCAGAAAAAGAGGGGGACTAACAGGGTAATATTAAACAGAGTGCAAGAAGCTTGATAGCTATGGGGATAAAAAAGCCTGCTTATTAAGAGATCACAGATAACTTTAGAGGGAGTGCTTATAGTTCAGTAATGAGATTAGAAAGTATTGGGGAATGAATGGAAGGAGAGGAATAAGTGTACAAGGGATTTGGACAGATTATTTCTAGGAGTTTGGAAGACAAAGGGAAAAGAGAAAAAAAATATAATAATGGAATGGCTATTGGCATAAAGTGAGATTTAAAAAAAATAAGGATATGGGGTGGCTAGGTGGTGGAGTGAGTAAAGCGCTGGCCCCGGTGTCAGAAGGACCTGAGTTCAATTCCAGCCTCAGACACTTAACAGCCACACACACACACACACACACACACACACACACAACCTAGCTGTGTAACCTTAGGCAAGTTACTTAACCCCAATTGCCCTCCAAAAGGCAATAAATAAATGAATGAAAGAATGAGTAAATGAATGAATGAATGAATGAGTGAATGAATGAATGAATGAACAAATAAATAAAGATGTAAGATTTTTTTAACTCGTTTTTAGGAATCAGAAAATAACTAATAGCTATAGATTGAAGACTAGAAGGAGAGGCAATAAATTTGGAACAATCTGTTAGAGAAGATATGAGGAGATGGATCAATGGTACGTGATGAGGAAGTGATTTTGTCAAAGACAAAAATTCCCAGAGGTAAACATAGAACGAAGGCTAATATAATAAAAGATGATGTTAAAGAATTTTGAGATATCCAGAAAGGAAGAAGAGGAAGTTCTTGGAACTGGTCTCTATTTCATTCTCCTTCCAATAGTATTCCTTGCTTAATGGATTTTAAACCCACATCTTCTGTACTACTGCTCCATTCTGGAACTTCCCTTACAGTGTGGGCCCTCTTTGGCCTGGAATAGCATACTATCTCAGTGGCACACTCTCCATGGAATGTTCCTTCACAAAGCTTACCTCATTTTTGCAAGTCCCTCCTGGAGGAACTATAGGACCCTTGAAGAAGGGAACATGTGCACTTGCCTTCTTTCTCCTCCTGGCCTTCTCATTTATTTTCTGGACTTCAAAACCATATTAAAATTATTTGTTTACAAACTATATTCTGTATCAAGGACAGTGAAATTATTATATCTAGACCCCACATAATACCAAATAGAAAAAAAAAATCAGAAAAGTAGCTGAATTGAGCCAAGAAGGTACAGAGATCTGTCCTGTAAGAGACACGACTGTGTTGGAATTATGGACTGATATATAGGATGAAATATATATATATATATATATATATTATCATATATATTACCTTATCACACGGTAAATCTACCAAAGGCATTGAATAAACCTTAGAAATAATCAATAGAAAAAGGTAAAGCAAAGAACATTAGTAACTACTGAACAATGTGCCCATACACAATCTTTATGAGAGTCTTCTAAATATGAATCAGCCAGGATTAATGAGAATATTGATAGAAAACAAGTAAATTTTCACAATTGATTGAAAATAAGAGACCACATTTTAAACAGTTCATTAATTACTGAAACATGTGGAGAATATAAGATCTTATTCTTACTGTTCTTTTTATTTTGCAAAAACAGTTTAAATCTAGTACTGGCTAAGAAGTAGAGTGGTGCATCAGTGGAACAGATAAGGTATATAATATACAGGAGTAAATAACTATAGTCTTTGTGTTTAATAAACTAAAAAATCCACACTTTGCTTCAAAAACTCACTATTTGACATAAACTGCTTGGAAAACTAGAAAGAGGTCTGGTAGAAACTGGGCATAGACTGGCGTCTCCCACTGGATACAAAGTTAAGGTCAAAATGGGTACATGATTTAGACATAACTAGTGATATCATAAGAAAATTAGAAGGACATGGGAAAAAGTAAATATCAAATCTACAGATAAAGGAAGAATTTATGATAAATAAGAGAGAAGATGATGAGAAATAAAATTGATAGTTATGATTACATGAAACAAAAAAAAAAAATCTTTGCACAAATAAAACCAATACAGATACAAATGCAAAAGCAGGAAATTCAGGGAAAATTTCTCTGCTAAAGGCCTCATTTCTCAAATTTGTAGGGAACTGAGATGAATGTATAAAAGAAGAACCATTTCCCAATTCACAAACAAAGGATATGAAGAAGCAGTTTTTCTAGAAAAAAAAACAATCAATTGTCATATTAAAAATACTCTAAATCACTAATGATTTAGTAAGATACAAATTAAAAGAACTCTGAGGTACCATCCCACACCTATTAATTTGGGTAATGACAGAAAAGAAAAATAACAAATACTAGAGAAAATGTGAAGAAAAACAGGCAAATCTATGTACTGTTGATGGAATTATGAAGTGGTCCAACCATTCTGGAGAAAATTTGGAGCTATGTCTGAAGGGCCATAAAAACTGTGCATAATGTTTGACCCAACAATACCACTACTAGGGTCATATCCCAAAGAGATTAAAAAAAAAAGAAAAAGTATGTATATGTACAAAAATATTTATAGCAGCTATTTTTTATGGTGGCAAAAAACAGGAAATTGAGGAAATTCCCATGAAAGAGAATAGCTGAACAAGTTATGATATGTAGTTGTGACGGAATACTATTGTGCTACAAGAAATGGGGAAGAGGAGGATTTCAGAAAAACCTGGGATGCCTTATGAACTAATTCAAAGTGAAGTTAGCAGACATGGGAGAACATTATATACAATAATAGCAATGTTATAACAATGATCAACTGTGAAAAATTACTACTGTGATCAATACAATTATCTATGGCAGCTCCAAACAACTTATAATTAAAATTTTTATCCTCTGGGCAGCCAGGTAGCACAGCGAGTAAGAGCACTGGCTCCAGTGTCGGGATGACCTGGGGATCAAATCCAGGCTCAGATACTAAGCACCACACTTAGAAATAACTGGCCGTGTAACCTTGAGCAAGTTACTTAACCCCGGTTGCTTAAAAAAAAAAAAAAAATTATCCTCCTCCAGAGAGGGAACTGATGAACTCTGAGTACAGATTATAGTTTTTTTTTTCATTCTTTTTCCTACTAATATAAAAAATATGTTTTGACAGACTTCACATGTATAATTGGTGTCATATTGCTTGCCTTCTCAATGTGTAGGGGAAGGGTGCAAGAAAAGGCGGAAATTTAAAACTCAAAGTTTTAAAGCAAGAATGTATAAAAATTAAAATACAAATAAAAAGAAAGAATAAAAAGTTTATTTGGTAGAAGAAAAATACCACTTACATACTTTTACAAGATATAATCTTTAAGTCAAAGTCATTAAACATTCTTTGAAAGATAAAACAACAAAAATAACCATGTTGATTAGCCTCCAATAGCAAATATCAAGTGAGGCATAAAGCTGGAAGATGCATGTTCACTGAAATTACTTAGCAATGAGACAAAGGAGATCCTCTGAAGAGTTCCCGTCAAAGAAGAATTCCTTGTGGATGGTAAGGTTCTCTTTCTGTTTGTGGTAGAAACTGCAGATTTCATCAGGCCCAGAACATTGCAGAATTTCCCCAAATGATCTGTGATCATTTAAAATAGTTTATCCTGTTTATCCACATGACAAGGAACAGGTGGATGAGGAATATTTATTGCCCTGATTTCACCATACATTTGAATGGTCCATCAAGATACATATTTGAAATAGGCAGTGAAGATCATTTTTGAGTTGAATTTGAATTAAAAATGAGAAAGAGAGCAGATTGGAGTGTTTTTAAGTAATTTCACTGATACCAAGCTTTTCATCCCTGATTTCAATTTTATCAACTCCAAGCTTTCCATTAAGGCCCATATTTTCTTTTTTTTGTGTTTTACTTTATTTTTTTTTATTTAAATGCTTTATTAACTGCTGATTTACATCATTCATTTCTGACAGATTTTGAGTTACAAATTTTCTCCCCGTTTTCCTCCCACCCATCCCCCCAAAACAGCAGTCCCACAGGATATCCCCACCTCCAATCTGCTCTCTGCCATATTTTCTCCCATACACGTTTCAACTTTTCCAGTGGATCTCTATGCCTCTGTACCTGTATATCTTTTTTCTTAATTACATGTAAGATGGTATTAATAATAGTGTATATATATATATATACACTCACATATATATATTTGAATATTTGATTTCAATACTATTATTCTGACACTGTTGCCATATGGCTGGAAGATCTGGAATACACCTGCCTTGAAACAGAAAGGGGAGTGTCACGCAGAGGATAATGGCAGCAGAAATCTTACTATGCATTCCTACACTTTCTTCAGGTTTTTAGAACATTGTATCAATTTATGCTTTCCATTTCATACTGACTCTGATCCCTATTACTTTTTTTTTTAACCAAAAGAGAGCATAAAGATAAAAATAAGAGTGACAATCAATTTCTTGTCAAGCATTGTTACACAAGAGGCTAGCTTTTGTCCACTTCTCTACTTTGAAAATCCAGAAAGGGCCAAAAGACTCCATAGTGAGACAATTACCAGTTTTTGAGACCAAACTGTCAAAATTCATAGAAAATGACAGTACTAAATATGGTAACATACCAAGATTTTATACCTGGTTTTTAATGCTCTAATGAACATTTTTCAATGTCAGGAAAAAGTGAAGAAAACTTTTAATATGGAGAGTTTGTCCTGTGGTGAATTTATGGGAATTTGAGGACAAAGAGTCACATAAGATAAGTAGAGCTGGATGGCAAAAAGAAGGAAATCCCAAATACACAGATAGATATGAGTATTGAATATCAAGGCCGAATTTGTTGTGAGTGTGTACTTATTGCAGAATATATAAATAAAAGTCATCTCATATCCTTATAATTATATTTCATATATAGGAAATTCAGGTAAAACATATGATTTAGTTTCCAGTATTTAGAACCATAGAATATAGAGTTGAAAGTGAATTTAGGGAGCACCTAGGTGGTGCAGTGAATAGAGCACTGGCACTGAAGTCAGAAGGACCTAATTTCAAATCTGGCTTCAGATACTTGATACCCTTACTAGCTGTGTGACCTTGGGCAAGTCACTTAACCCCAACTGCCTTCCCTTCACCCCTCCAAAAAAAGGTGAATTTAGAGATTATCAAGGCCAATACTCCCTCCCCACTCATTTTATAGATAAGAAAACTAAGACCTATAGAGGGTGAAAGATTTCCCCATGGTCTCTTTAGTAGCAAAAAGGAAAATCAGAATTTAAACCAAATCTAGTGAAGTTTCCAGTCTATACACGTTCTCCTAAAGATAGGAGTAGTGATTTTATTTACCTTCTTTTTACTGGAAATTTAATTTCTGTTATAGGGCATAGGCAGAAAAATTTTTGGCAAAATGATAAAACAGTTTCATGTATAAGAATAATAGTTCTATTATTTGCGACTTTGTCAGTTTGCCATGAGAAAATGCTCATTTTTACTATCAAAATTGATCAACATCATTAGTAAAACCTTAAAAAAAAAGTGAAGTTTCATTTTTACTACTATGTATAATTATGTTTTGAGTCAGGCAAAAATTATTTTTTAAACCAATTTTTACCTATGTTATACTTGTGAATTGATGCCCATTGAATTGCATTGATCAACTTGAAAGCATTTGCTATTTTTCATGGAAAGAAATAATTGCACAACTTTTTAGCATAACTCCAGTAGGGTAGAAATTATCAAAATTTGTGGAAATGCCATTTATTGCCATGCATACTCTTTAATTTATCATTCCATGGCATAATAGCTCTCTCTAATGGGTGATAAGTAAGTGTAATTGGGGGAAAAAACTAGAGAAGTCTTTGTCTGATTTTAGAAGTTGCCTATTAAAAGACATTTTATAGAGTGATTACTTAGAGGTGACAATGAAACTTAGTATCTCAAAGGTAGTTTGGTACTTCAGCTGAATTGACTAATGTGAAGCTTAGTTTATAATCTAGTGATTCACTTATTGCTAACTGGTCAAAATGGGCAAAACCATTAGGCATATAGATACTACCTCATTGTTAATCGTTTAGTCAATCATTCATTTTCTTATAGTTATTGATGTATATATTTGGAAGAGACCCTAAAGATTATTTTGTCTAATCCTTCAGCCATTCAATAAACATTCATTATATGGAAAAGACACTGTGCTAAATACTGTGGATTTTAGAAGTGGCATCTTTGCTCCAGAAATAGTATAAATCGACTCCATCTTATAGAGGATCTGGGTCAAAGCATTGTGTAGAGATCGATACTTTCAAAGATTTAGCAAGAAGCTCTATTGTCCAATGGGCCTAGAGAATAGTCTTGGGAGTAGTAAGTCTCATGTTCACATACTCAAAATCATAGACTTTTAGAGTTAGAAAGGACTTCAAAAGGGATCTGTTCCTGTCCTTTTCTAAAAATAAATTTACTCTAACTTGTAACCAACAAAAAGTCATCCATCTTTTGTGTGAAGACCTCTACAGAACCCACTATTTTCTCAAATTATTTATTTATTTTGCCTTTTTGGAGGGCAATTGGGGTTAAGTAACTTGCCCAAGGTTGCACGACTAGGTTTTTTGTATTTTCTCAAATAATTTGTTGGAAATTATAAAGTTTAGAAATTTTCCCTTGGATCTAGTCTAAATTTATCCCTTTGTAATTTCCATGAATGGTTCTTAGTTTTTCTCTCTGGGACCATGGAAAATAAGACTAACTAACTAACTAAGCTATTTTACAGGATAAGCCTTCAAATGGTTTTAACCAATATGATGCCTCTACTTAGCCCAGCTCCTGTCACTCAATCTTTTGATTCTTTAGCCTAACTACCCAAGTTCCTTTGACAGATGCTAATCGTGCCTGCTATACAGGCCCTCCATCATTCTGGATGCCTTCTTTTGCATGCCCTCTAGTTTATCAAATGCTCTTATGAAAGTGTGGCATCCATAAGATGCTAGTGTTGTAGCCAATTCCAACTAGGGTAGAGTACTGAAGAACTATGCACCACCTTAGAAATGAATATTAGGGCCTTCTAAATACAACCTAACTGCATCATTTTAAGCTACCTTTTCATACTCAGAAGAGGAGTAATGTAAAGTATAGAGCATTGTCCTGGGATACATGAAAACATGTCTCCTCTGATACATACTAGCTGTATGACCTTAGGCAAGTCCCTTAAACTCTCATCACCCTAAGTAATTCTCAAAGTCTGTGAATTGCCAATCTGTATCATACTAACAGTTCTCTCACCCACACAATTTATTCATTCTTAGTTACTGAATTAGGTATCTCTTTAAAATGTTTACTAACTAAATGTGATTTTTAATATGGGCACAAAAGATACTACCAGAAAGAATTATAGAATTTAGCCAAATATTTGGGGACATTTGATCAGAAATTTAAAACCATGGGGGAATAGACTAGGTAGTATTCATTACTCCTGCCCAGTAAAAAGAAGGATGTAAGGGGTGGCCAGGTAGCACAGTGAGTAAGAACACCGGCTCCAGTGTCAGGATGACCTGGAGATCAAATCCCGGGCTCAGACACTCAGCACCACACCCTGATATAACTGGCCATGTAACCTTGAGCAAGTTACTTAACCCTGATTGCTTAAAAAAAAAAGAAAAAAAGGGATGTAGAAAAGCTAAGGAAACAAGTCTCTATGTGCCAGGCACTGCACTAAGCACTTTATAAATAGTATTATATCTGATGCTCATAACAAATCTGGGAGGTAGGTGCTCTTATTATCTGCATTTTGCAGTTGATGAAACTGAAGCAGACAAAATCTAAGTGACTTATCTAGGGTCATGCAGCTAGTAAGTTTCTCAGGCCAGGTTTGAATTCTGTTTTTCCTCACTCCAGGCCCAATGTTCTGTGTCACTTCACTGACTTGTAAAGGTGAATAGTTAATTAAAGAAATGCAGTATGAGGGGGCAGCTAGGTGAATAGAACACTGGTCCTGGAGTCAGAAGGACCTGAGTAAAAATCTGGCCTCAGACACTTGACACACTTATGAGCCATGTGACCTTGGGCAAGTCACTTAACGCCAATTGCCCTACCCTCCTCCCTCTAAAAAAGCAAAAAACAAAAAAACACAACAATAACAAAAAAAATGGAGTATGAGAATGGGATTTGGATTGAAATATAGGGATAACAGAGTCCAGTAGGATAGAGTACAACTACCAAAGCCTGGTAATAATGTATTTATCTGGTATATAGAAAATCTAATCAAAACATCATTTTAGTTAAAAAAAAATAAGGGGGAGAAAACTGCCTGTGTATATCCAACAAGCTAGATCTTAAAGAAAGAATCTGCAATGCAGAAGAGCTTTTAAAACACCCAGTTCTCTCTCAGCCCACCTATGAATCCTGCTACACCTCGGTCTCCTTTGCTCTCCCTACCTGTCCAGCTGCTTCTTTGCAGTTCTCATCACTATATTATCATCCATGCACTGCACCCTAACTATGAGCACATACTGATGCACACTTCATAATCTATAATCTGACTAGTACATGTATATAGTGTGCTAATGCAAGCCTAGAATGCTCTCCTTCCTCACCTCTACCTCTTAGGTTATTTCAGGGCTTTTAAAGAACAGCTACCTACTCATTAGGGCTTTTACTGCTCTCCCTGTCCCCCCAAACTCCCCTCCCCATTATTAGTTTTATCTGTCCTAGACATTAGTTTGTATTTAATGATTGTGTATTTGATATCAAATATTTGATTTTGAAATTATGAAATTATTATTTGTTATTTATAATATAAATTAACAATAAATTATATACAATAATTATTATATAATCACAAATATCTTATTTAATTTTATATTTATTTTATATCAAATGTCTAATCTATCTGATTTTTTTTTCCACTTTTCACCAGGCTCATTTGTTGTCATGTAAACACAAGCACGGTTTCTCATTCATTCCTTACAATATTTATTAATTGGGGAGTGTTTATGACTTCAAAAATAGTGATTCCTTCTTTTAATCCTCCGCTATTTACTCTACCTGTGTATGCTCTTTATACTCTGTATATGCTGAATCTTCTCTGCAAAAAAAAAAAAACGGTGATGACTTTCAGTGTTCCCTTAGGGAAATCTTAAAGTTGAGACAATTGCTTAGAGACAAGATCAAATAACTTCCTTCTGCTCCTGCAAGTAATAGGTTCCCTTCAGAATGAACAGGATAAAGCTGAGTCACCATGCTTAGTCTTTAATGATTTCAATATACTATGACTATTAGGGGTATTTTATAAGTGACATATTTCAAGTGTCAGTATGAAATGATTAGACTTCCTAGAACTATAACTTTCTCTTGCCATTAAGAATCATTCTTTAAAGTTAGAATTATTTTTAACATCTGTCAAAAAGCTCTAAAATCTTTGCAAAAATCATTTTTATATGACCCACTTAATTTTTAATCTTCTGCTTAATATTTGGATCAATTTTAGTACATTATAGTGATTAATAGCTCTTACTTTTAACTTTTTATTAAAAATGGTTATTTAGTAGGTAAAATTTAATTTAAGCTGAGTTCCCTGAAGAATAAGAAACATATCTGTTTTATTTTAATTACTACTTACAGATTTAAAGGAAACACTAATGGATGAAATCCATATGTGAACTTTTAATTTTTTAAAAAAAAATTTTTAGAAGTGTAACTCTTTTACAATTCTGTGTATCTTTTTATTTAGTAGTTTAAAAATACAAAGAAGAAAAAGTACTATTAGAAAAATACCTACTTAATCTTATAAATATTGCATAATTTCAATTTCATCCCAAAATTATTAGTACCAATTTACCATCATATTTATTATGACAACAGAGATGGTTATACCACTTTTCTTTATTGAAATTTTTTGGTTAATCAAATAATCAGCAATTGAGCATCTAGGTTATGTATTATGCTAGGCATAGCTATACAAATAAAAGTAATAAAACAAGCCTTAACTGCAAGAAGCTTACTTTCTAGTGGGGGAAACAAGTTCCCATATAAAGATATATAGCATAAATTTAAAATGAATAACTACAAATATATATATATATATATGCATCATGTATATGTTACATAATATAAGTACAAGGTAGTTTGTAAGTGACAACAGTTTGAGGAACCAGAAAACACTGCATGGAGAAGATGGTCCTTGAGCTGCCACTCAGAAGAAGAAAGGAGATCTGTATGTTTATAACCATACTGATTCTCATCTCTACTCTTTTCTCTAAGTTTATCATAGAGACTCGATGTGACACTAATCGAGTCAGGTAGGCAACAGGCATTTATTAAGCTCTTACTATACATGAAGCTTTATGTTAATTGTAGGGGATACAAAGAGAGGAAAAAAAAATACAGTCCTTTGTCTCGAGGAGCATACATTTTAATGAGGAAGACAATTCATAGATACCTAATACATAAATACACAATACATACAGAGGAAGAGAAAATAATCTGAAACAGGGAATTGCATTAGAAACTCAAGTAATATTAAAAGGTCTCTAAATGAGCTGAGGAAAAATGAAATATTCTGATATCAGCCCATAAACTTTGTGATTCTTGAATCAGACACAAATTTATAAACTAGCTGGTGATATCAGTTGATCCACAGCTCTTTGGTCCCGGAATGTTATCAGCTACAAACGACTTAAATTGGCCATGCAGAGAAACAATGTAAGTCTTAAAGTCAGATCAGAGGAGATCATTAGGACAGGCAATTAAATACAATGTTTGCTTTAATTTTACAAGAAAATATTTTGTGAAGGGGTACATCTGTTTGGCACAAGTGACCCCATATAGTGTATGTCTATTCTGAGTGACATTTTTAAATTTTAAAAGAGGCTCTCCTGTAATTCATTTGCTTATCCAGATGACAAATTCTAATCCTGAAAACTCTCTGAAGATTTGATCAGCTCTCTTCTAAAATGTATTCTTAGTGCCATGAACTTCCTCAGATTCACTATTGTATCTTATTCACATCACATATTATTTGAATTGGCAGTAGAAATCTAGAATTGTAATAAATATCCAATCTTAAAAGAGGGCTTCTGTCCTCTAAGATAAGTGGCTTTTCTTTTCAATTCTCTTATTGAAAGTGAGTATCTCATCCAAACTGGCATCTGAAAGACTCAATATCCTGACAAAAAAAGTAATTTATGAGAATTCTCAAGGTATTTGCAAACCCAAATACCATACTTTTCTGATAATGTATCCAAAGAATATTTTATCTTCTCAGTTCTTCTGAGTTCTGTTTTGAGAATCTGTTGCAATCTCAAATTCAGCATCTCTGAAATGATTTTAATGTACAAGCTCAAATTCACTATATATAGACTTTTTTTTGAAATAGTAATTAATTACCAGAGTTATGGGTGTTCTTTACTGAATTTGAAATGAACATAAATACTATAAGTGAAATATTGCTGACCAAATATGAATTTGCTCATTATTATTAGAAACACAAAGCATCATGGAAACTTTAATAACTTCCAATTTATCAAAGTAGCATATTACCTTGTTGTTGAGTTCGTATCATATTTGACCCAAAAAAGATATCAACTTTGTTCCAATGGCAATAGTTCACTGGCCAATTCAATAGTTTTGTCATTCCTTACTTCTCCCTATTCCCCCATTTTGACCTCATGTCAAAATATCTAATATGGCTCTCTCAGTTGGAATTGTTACATCATGTAGGGGGAAAAGCATTTTAACTGTAATTTTGGTGTTAGATAAATTCTTAAGAATATTTCATTGGTTTTTAAAGCAAGTGGCTCTGATAAAGACATCATCTCCCAAGAAAACTGAGTCAAATTTATAAGAATGCAAGTCATTCCCCAATGGATAAATTGTAAAAGGATCTGAACTGGCAGTTTTCAGAAGAAATCAAAACTATCTGTAGGCATATGAAAAAATATCCTAAATCATTATTGGTTAGAGAAATGCAAATTAAAACAATGCTAGAGTACTACCTCATACACACATCAGATTGATTAATATGACAGAAAAAAGTGATAAATGTTAGATGGGATGTGGGAAGATTGGGACACTAATGCACTGCTGACTGATTTGTGAACTGAACCTTGGGCAAGTTACTTAACACCAATTGCCCTCCAAAAGGCACAAAAGAATTCTTGACTTCCTTCAAGACACAATTCAAATTCCACTTTCTGGAGAAGGCTTCATCTTCATTCTGAAGTAAACTTTGATTTCCTCTGTAGATATCTTGTATATATCCATTTATATACAGGTTGTCTCCCTATTAGAATGTAATCTTCTTGAGGCAAGGGACTGTTTTTACTTCTTACCATCCATGATACTACAAAGATGCTATGCCCACCATAGAGTAAGTACTTAATAAATACCTTTTCATTGATTGGCCAGTCATGATGAATTTTTAGTAAGAGCAAATCATGAAACAAAGTAAACCTTTGTCCCATTTGACTCATTTCTGCTTCTGCTGTGATGGTAGGCAGCTATCCATAATTTTAAATTTTAGGAAAGGTTATGGTTTTTACTGGTTAAAGGAGTTTTCTCATCCAGGAAATTCCCTATATCAGTGAAATCTTAAGTCCTCTCCCTGTATCTTGTCATAGGTCTCATTTTGATGGCTTTGAGTGTTCATATCTTTACTTTTTAATATTTACCCAGAGATTTTGTTTTGTTTTGTTTTTGATGATCTGTGTAGTCACAGCAACATATATGTACATATATACATACAAATGTATATATGTGTGTGTGTTGAACATGATCTTTGAGACATACATGATATAAAGGGCTAAGGATTGAAATCAAGTGATTAAGCTTCCCACTTGGTTTAAGTACAAAAACCCACAAAGGAAAAGTGAAGAACTCATATGTCTAATGCCAACAGATGCAGGAAACTTCTGCCCTATCAATGCTTTATCCTTTTCAAATACCCCTTCTCTGCTATTGCTAATTGTGACGTGGTACTTCCCAGCTAAAACTTCTGAAGTTTCTGAGTAAATCTCACTTAGCTGTGTTTCCCTTTCAAATCTAGTTTGCAGTCTTATTAGCTCTTTCCCATAATATTCATTCTGAGTTTTCTTTGCTTCATTCATTCCCTTTTCCTTTTCTAGAATCTTCTGTTTCGTCTCACAGATATTTATTTCTCCTTCCAGTTGTGACACTCTTTCCTTTGCCACCAGTTTTTCCAATACCAGAACTCAAATTGTAACCTCTTGTGACATTTTAAGTAGCTTGGAGCATTCTAACAGAATTGGCTTCAAGGACAAGATCTACAAGTTTGCTGTAGATTATTCTGTAGAAGGGCTTAGCTCACTTTTCACTTCCTTAGGTTTGTTTAGTAGGTACTTCCTCTTTGATATCATCTAGCAGGTTTTGAAGAACCAGAATATTATAGCACGTGGTACTTGAAGCTTTTGACATTTTACCTGAAGATTTCTAGCTTCATCTTGAACCATTTGTAGCTCCCTTTAAAGTTTGTGAGAGCACCATAGCATGCCCTAGCACAGACTTACTCTGTGTCTAACACAAGCAAACTTTTAATAAACTTTACTTTTCTATGTCTGAGAAAAGACTTGAGTGGAATTCATTTGGCAGGACCTGGCATGTTGGTATTTTGGGGTCTCCAGAGCAACCCTAACCCTCTTAATGGGTAACCTCTTTGTTTTTTTGGTTCCCTGATACCGGAAACACTGCTAATCTCAAATTCTTCTCCAGCCGGGACTGGAAGGTACATAAGCCTCTCTCTTTACCTAGTACCTTGGAGGTACAGACCTTTCAGGGCCAATTAGGTCAGACAGCTAGGAGGATATTTTGTGCTCAGCCTGACCTCAGGTTTTCAGTCCTATTTGGTTATTTTGGAGAATATGGACATCTGAGCAGTTTCTGAAGAATGGAAGATAAGGACAGACACCCCATCTGGAAGTATAAACCAGATTCTTTCAGTTGTCTTGGTGCTAGGAAACTGGGAAAATTTCAGGTACTTTTTTTTCTGGGGATTTTTTTGTTTGTTTTTTGAGGCTTACTCTCAAACCTTCCCTTATGGAGGAAGGGACTTCCAGGCCCTATGCCTGTAGCTCCTGAAAGTTCTCCTTTGGGTTGTCTTTTACAACACAAAAAAATTTAGTTTCTCTGTAGATCTTAAACAGGAAAAGTTGGCATTTTTGTGCAACCCTGTTTGGCCTAGGTATAGCATAAAAGATGATGAATCATGTCCTGTTTTGGGGACTTTAAAAGAGAATACTCTCTTGCAGTTAGAATCATACTGTCACAGAGAAGGAAGATGGATAGAAATCGCCTACTTAATGGCTTTTGTTGAACCTTCTCAGAACAAGGTTCTCAGGAAAGACTGTGAGATGCTTGAAGCTAGACCCCCTCCACAGAGGGGCAACAGAGACCAATTAAATGACCCCTTTCCTATGACTTCAGCCCCAGCCCCTCCCCCTTCAGCAACTCCTGCTCAGGTCACTGAGGAAACTGCACCAACCCCTTCTGCTGTACCCCAACCCTTTCCCCCTTAGTTTCCTTTCCCTTTTCCTCTATCCCAAGACCCCTCATTTCCTGTTTCTTACACCATCCATATCTCCTACCCTGCATCTCCCAGAATGGCCCCTCCCCGCTCAGGGACCCCTGCTCAGGTCCCAGCCACTGGTCAGGCTGAAGTGACTCCCTTTGTGGCCCCTCCTCCTGAGGCAACACCCAGTCAGGCCTCAGGCCCTACCCCTGAGGCAGTCATAGATGTATCTCCTCTTCTGACCCCTTCCACTCCTCATGTGCCAGCTGACTTTCCTCCTTGCCAGCCAGATCCCTGAATCTTGCAGTCTGATTAATTTCAACCAGCACCCTTTAGTCTCTCAGAGGAAGTGGGACTTCAAACCTCCCTTCCCAAGGCCCTGTCCCCTCACAGCCTTCAGGGCTTTTTCCCTTAAGGGAAGTGGCTCTCTAGTCTGGTGGGTCAACTAGAGTGCATGTCCCATTCTCCATTTCAAATAACATTCAAATTAAAGAAAAGTTGGGTAAATGCTCCAAAAACCCAACGAAGTTTACTGAAGGCTTTTGGGACTTATCCCTGCAATTTGAGCTTTCTTGGAGTGATTTGCATATCCTTTTCTCTACCTGTTGTTCCACTGAGGAGAAGAGGAGAATCTGGGAACAAGCCCAAAAATTTGGGGATCATTTGGCTAGCAATGACCCCAGAAAATACCCCCCAGGAACAGCTGCTGTTCCCACTAGTGACCCAGGATAGGATTATCATATCTAGGAGGACAGAGAGAAGAGAAGACTACTTTGCCTGTTAGAAGGCCTAAGAACTTCATTTCAAAAGCAAGTAAATTATCAGAAAGTCAGATAAACTTCTCAGACAAATCAAGAAAACCCACCCTTTTCCTTAGATAGACTTATAGAAGCTATTTAAAAGTATACAAATTTAGATCCTGACTCTATTAAAGGGGCAGCTATTCTTAACATGTATTTTATTAGTCAGTCTTCCCCAGATATTAGGAGGAAACTGCAGAAATTGTCAATGGGACCCCAAACTCCTCAGGCCCAATTGCTGGAGATGGCCTCTGGAGTCTTTAACAATAGAGACCTGTTTGCAGCAAAAGAGAAAGAACGCAGGGAACAAACCAGAGACAGAACAATCTCAATTCTTGGCTGTTGCCATGGCCAGGAAAAGCCCTTCCAGGGGACCCCCTGTGGGAGCCCCCTTGACCTATCCTGTCTTAGGAGTATAAATGCTTTACCCTTACTATTGTTATTTTCTTCTGCTTCCTCTGAGACAATATCTTTTTTGTGGAGGAAATTTGGAGAGCCTGGAGTTTTCTGACCTCCTCCACCATCTTCCTAGGTTTCACTCTCCCTTAATAAAAATTGTAACAAATTTTATGTTTTTTATGTTAAAATTTCATTAACTGCTCAAACTTGAAGCATAGGAATTATTCACAGGCTCAATTCAACTCTGTTTGGTTCCAAAGCTTTGTCCTGCTCCATTTCAGACCTCAGCCAATTTGACTCTCCTTTGGCAGCCCAGCGGCCTCCTGTTTTGGGGTATACTAATTGCATTAAAGGCAAACTTTACATGGTTTAGCTTACTGCACCTCAGAACTCCTGAGTATGGCAGTAGGAAGTATTACAAGTGTGTCTCACTGACATATGGGCCCAAGCCGAGAACTTTTCCCTTTACCACAAAATAATTTGAGTCCCATTTGTCCATAGGCCCTGGGAAACCCCCACCTTGAATTCTCCTTGAATTTTCTCACATAATCTGGCTTTTTCATGCCCAAATCTGTTACCTTTAACCTAGCCTAGCCTTCCATTGCCTGTTACCTCCTGATTGGCTCTGGCTGCTATCTACCCTAGATCCTATCAAAATCCCTTTATCTTGGTTCCTGGAATTTGACCTCTAGTCACCCTAGTCCCATCTAGGTCCTCCTTAGACTCCCCTTCAGGACCGTCCCTTAAACCCTCCTCTAGTCACCCCAGACTCATTGGCCACCCCTAGATCCCTCAAACAATCTTTCTGTATATAAGATCCATCTTGCCTCCATGAAGGTGCTCAGATTCCATCTAGCTGAGATTCCATCCACCTGAGATTTTAGTACAAGCTTCACAAATCCTTAGGCTCCTTAAGAGTCTACCCAATATGGCAAATCTTTAATAAACTTTGCTTTACTTTGACTGAAAAGAGACTTGGGTCAATTTCATTCAGACAGGACCTGGCATGTTGGTATTTTGGGGTTCTGAACATCCCTAAACCCCAGCATCACCACATCTAGAAGATATTCTCCATTAAAACAACAACAACTAATGACTGATAACAATTATAGATGAATGATAGATTTTAGGAAGTTTCTTTTAAATTTGAAAGGTGATTGATTTTTGTTTGCTCAGTATGCCAAGTATATATGTATGTGTGTATGTGTGTATATATGTGTACATATATATGCATATATATACATATACTTGCATATTTGTATATATAAATATATTTCCATTTCAGTTTCTCATTCTAGTATTTGTTTTTAAAATGACTGCTAAATAAGGTAAAATTAAAGACACAAATTAACGATTTTATTTAGTTGACTAAAGTCACAGAGTGACTGTAAAAATCCCTTTTCAATTTTCTCCTAAAACCTAAATTGTGAGTAAAATCTAAAACTGTTACACGACCTTACTTGGTCTATCTGAATATTTGTTTCTCTAATTGTTTTTTTTTTTCATTTGATGAAGAACACATTCCCCATTTTAAAGATGTGAAAAGATAAATACTTAATAATATACTTAATTAATACCTAATAATACTTAATAAATTAGTTATTTTGCCAATTTGAGTTTCCTATGTGGAGGATGTTTTACATTTTTGAAGTATCATTAATTAATGTTTTAATTCCATTAAATTATTAAAATCTAACATAATGTGGTAGTATATAAATCATATAAAAGCTCTACCTTCTTACATAGCACTTGAAAAGTGAAGTATAAACAATGAATTACAAATATATTTTCAGTATGTTGTAACATGTTTCCTATTAATTATTTAGGAAGATAATAATTTCTATTAATCATCCCCAAAATAAAAAATGATAACTCTTACTAAGTTGTGTGTGTGATATTATTTTGTTGACTCTCTATTTTTCTAATTCTAGAAGAAAAACTGTATATTTATTCTAGAAGAAATAAGGTAAGGTTTGTTAGTCTCACGTAATTTTGCTTTATAAGTCTTTAATCATGCATAAATAAAGATGATTAATTTTCTTCAAGATTATTAGATGGACTCAGATCCCCAGGATATTCTCAAATCTCTAAGGTTAGACTACAGTCAGTCCAGACTGTTGATTGTCTTCTTGATTAGCACAATCAATACAAATATATGTACCTAAATAGTTTCTGGGTATACATTCATGAACCTCCAGGTTTGAAAAGAGTAAGTCAAGAAACTCTTTAAAATATGTTTTTAGGATACACAGTTGTAGTTGTAATCTATGGCATGTTCAACTAAAAACAATAAAGAAATAAATTGCATGCTTTTAAAAATTTGATGAAAAGTAGAAAGGAAATAATACACATATCACCTTTTATATCTTCTCCATTAGCTTCAAGTTGCCCTCATGAGACTATACTGTAACGACTATGGGAATCCTAGGGCTTATCATCAAAGTAGGTAATTGAATATGAATAGTGATAATGATGTATATATTAACTGTCTTTCAAAAAGTTGAAAAACCTCAAGAAAACTAATAAATGCCCTTGAAAAAGTAACAGTACATATGATTTAAGAATTATTTATTTGGATCTAGAAGAAGTGTTTTGTTCTTGCATATAGATAGATTAGATAGATACATACATACATACATAGATGAAGAAATACATATAAATATAGATAGAATTTTTAAAATTGAGATAATGATTTAGAGGAACAATGTTGCCACCATATTTTGATCTTTAATGAAATCTTTGATTAATGCCTCCTGAGACAAATTCCTCTGTATTGCACAACTGATCTACACATGTGATTACCAAAGAAATGTGCATAATAGGGTGTTTATGTCAATGTGTTTCAGAAATGTCAGCTCTAATTTCATGTTTCCAAACATGTAAAAATTGAATCATTGGGGGCAGCAAGGTGGTGCAGTGAGTAAGAGCGCCGGCCCAGAGTTGGGAGGACCCGGGATCGGTTCCAGCCTCAGATACTTAACAACAACACAAAAAAACTGGTCATGTAACATTGAGCAAGTTACTTAACCCCAAAATTCCAGCTTCTGGGATAAGAATTCACTATTTGACAAAAACTGCTGGGAAAATTGAAAAATAGTATGGAGAAACTATGTAGAGACCAATGTCTTACACCATATACCAAGATAAAGTCAAAATGGTATACAATTTAGATATAAAGGGTGATATTACAAACAAATTAAGAGAGCAAGGATAGTTTATCTGTCACATGTATGGAGAAGGGAAGAATTTATGACCAAACAAGAGATAGAGAACATTATGAAATGCAAAATGGATAATTTTGATTACATTAAATTAAAAAGGTTTTGCACAAATAAAGCCAATGCAACCAAGATTAGAAAGGAAGCAGAAAACTGGGAAATAATTTTTATTGCCAGTGTCTCTGATAAAAGCCTCATTTCCAAAATATAAAAAGAAATGTGTCAAATATATAAGAATACAAGTCAATCCATAATTGATAAATGGTCAAAGGATTTGAACAGTAAATTTCCAGATGAAGAAATTAAAGCTATCTACCATGTTTCCCTGATAATAAGACACTGTCTTATTATTTTTTTTGGACAGAAAAACACCAGAGGGCTTATTTTCAGGGGAGGGCTTATTTTAATGAACATTGACAGCAATTTTAATAAACAGGTAAATGTGAACAAAAAAATGTACCTTTATTCAATAATGAATTCAATAAAGAACAGGATGACATGCTCATTGCTGCAGCTCTGATTGGATGCAGCTCGGAGCGTGGCGTGCGTTTCACCCAGGGGGGGGGGGACGGTGTATACAGAGGGTACCGTAATGTAGTGTGTAGCGCAGGGGATCACCTTCACTACAGTAGCAATCTCAATAGGGCTTATTTTCGGGGGAGGGCTTATTTTAGAGGAATCTTACACAGTAAGGGGAGGGCTTATTTTTGGGATAGGTCTTATTATCGGGGAAACATGGTAAAGTCCTATGAAAAAATGCTCTAAATCACTATTGATTAGAGAAATGCACATTAAAACAATTCTGAGGTGTCACATCATACCAACAGATTGCTTAAGATCACAAAACAGGAAAATGAAAAATGCTGGAAAAGCTGTGGGGAAATTGTAACACTAATGCATTGTTGGTGGAGTTGTGAATTGATTCAGTCATTCTGGAGAACAATTTAACTATACCCAAAGGGCTATAAAACTATGCATACCCTTTGATCCAGCAATACCACTTCTAAGTCTATATGCCAAAGAGACCGTAAAATTGATAAAAGGTCCCATACATACAAAATTATTTATAGCAGCTCTTTTTATGGTGGCCAAGGAATGAAATTTGAGGAGATGCCCATCAATTGGGGAATGTCTGAGCAAGTCATGGTAGGTGAATGTAATGGAATACTATTTTTCCATAAGAAATGATGAAAAAGGGGTGGCTAAGTGGTACAGTGAATAGAGCACCAGCCCTTGAGTCAGGAGTACCTGAGTTCAAATCCAGCCTCAAAGACTTAACACTTACTAGTCCTGTGACCTTTGGCAAGTCACTTAACTCCAACTGCCCTGCCCTCCCCACTCCAAAAAGGAAAAGAAAAATGAAAAAAATAAGAAATGATGAACAGGCAGACTTTATTAAAAAAACTGGAAAGACTTATGTGAATTGATGCTGAGTGAAGTGAGTAGAACCAGGAAAACATTATACACTGTAAGAGAAACATTGCATGATGACCAACTTTAATATACTTAACTCTTCTTAGCAATGCAATGATCTAAGATAATTCCAAACTCACAATGGAAAATGCTTTTCACCTGCAGAGAAAGAGCTCTGGAATCTGAATGCAAATTGAAGCATACTATTTTTCTTTTTTTATTTCTTTTTTGTGCTTTTCCCCTTTGGTTGCAATTCTTCTTTATGATATGACTAATGCGGAAATGTTTAATATGATTGTACATGTGTGACCTATGTAAGATTGCATGCCATCTTGGGGAAGAGGGGAAGCATGGGGAAAAAATTTAAAATTCAAAATCTTATAAAAGTGAATTCAAAAATAAAAACAAATATTTTTAAAAGAGTAGTACTAGTACTAAATGGTGGAGTATATATGAAAATATATTTTTACATCATGATGGGAAAAGAAATACAAACAAAGCCTAACAATGAGAGTTGTCAAAAAATGATGCTTACCATCCCTAGATGTCTTCAAGTTAAGACAGTATAATGCTTTGTTATAGATCTAATACATGAATTATATTTTGGATTTATGATTTTGATGGGCAGTGGAACAGACTGCTGAGTTGCCTTATAATTCTGTATATGATTATATGATTCAATGAATTCTAAATTAGAAGAATGTGAACAACTGCAATCAGATTTAACTGATTAACAAGCAATGAGAATTTAATCAACTGTAAAAGATCAGTTGCTTTAAATTATTCATTGTTTGGAATGAAGTGCTAATATCTTAATGAAGTGTTATTTTATTTTCTTCCTAATGAAAAGCTAAAATATTTAAATGGATCATTTTTTCTAAAAAAATTATAAATTATGATTTGATTCAGTTAAGGTGACTATATTATAGACTTTGTAAAGTAATCTTTCAATCAATCTATACATTTATATAGATTTGTATTATCATCAATAACTAATCTTCTAAGTATGATTTAGGTGTTTATGACATTAGAGGCATGCATAGGTTGTCTTTACCGAAACATTGTGAATACTTTTTACATTAATGATTGTAACACATATAGTCAAGTTCTACCATAGAATTTCTACATGCTTCTCTGACTTCTTTTAGCAAATAACCCATTCATAATCCTTACAAAATTGTTTCTTTTGAACTAGATCAACCCCAAAGTCAAAATGCCATTTCACCTAACATATTTTCATGGATATAATTAGATGGTATATGCTTTTATCTGCCAAGAATTTCTCATCTGGATTTTTGAGTTAAACATATAAATTGATATTCTGTAAAAATAGTCTATTCCAAGCTCTGTATTTAACTAGAATTATGACCTTGTAAAAAGTCAGTTAACCCAAGATTACAGTTTCCTCATTGGTAAAAAAAATAAATAAATAAAAGAATTTGAATGGATTACCTCTAAAATCTTTCCCAGCTCTAAAATTTTATGCTTCTGTTATATGATGTTCCAGGAATAGCCTTAATACAAATTAGTGGTTACTATGGAGACTTTATCATTGTTATTATAATCGTAGCAGCTAGAACTGATACAATTAGACACATCTCATTGTGTTTGTTTTTCTGAAACTTAAAAAAAAAAAACAACTCCAAAAATTTTGCTCCAGGCTAAAAGCTGGAATGAAGTTGAATATTGGGCTTGAAGAAATTATTGAAATATATCCTCTTCTTATTTAAAATTCCCTTATCAAATCCTCTACTTTCTGTAGGAAGTCTTAAATTAAATGAGCCTTACTTATAAAAACCTATTTATTTCAAATGCTGAATGAAAACACTAACTTTCCTAAGAATTGTTCACAGAAAATATGCTAAATATTAAGATCACAAAATCACTGAATCTCAGGGATACAAACCTTTCCAGGGGTCATCTAATCCATCCCTAAGTTAAAGAACTCTATTCAAAATATCTGACAAATGGTCGTTTAGGTTTTGATAGATGTATAGTGATGGATGATGGGGCAATGGCAAAAGTCCTTGAACTTATTCACACATTTAAGCTCTGGTATTTCCCAGAGGCATCTGGCCCATTCCAGCATAATACTTTCAACTGTCCTTTCATTGTGGCTCTCCAACCTGCTCTTTCAACCTATGTTACCTCCAGACCACCACAGGCTACTTGTCACTCCTTATTCCCATCAATATCTTTTCACTGACACTTTTTCCAGGTTTTCTGTTTAAAAGTATCATTCCCAACCCCCATTAGTCACAGATCCTTAGAATCTCACCCACTCAGTGTTGTAATAAAACTTCCCTACTCTGACTGAAGGAAGGCTTGAGTGGTTGAATTCTTTTGAGGCAGACCTGCCCTGTACCTTGCTTTTCAGGGTTCCTAGCACCTCTAGACCTCATCAGTGGAGAACCCATTTTCTCAAAAGATTGCCCCTGACCTTTTAAATAACTCTTATCATTCAGAAGTTTTCATTTGATTTCCTTTCATAGTTTAAATGTTGTAGAAAGAATATCCTTCATGAAGCAGTCTAACTCCTCTGTCTCATTACAGACTGAAAGAGATACTGGTTTTTTATTGTCTTTCCAGTGTTACAAAATCTTTGGCAGCTTCTTCCAAACTAGAACAGCTATAAGTATGGGTCTGAAACAAGAATACATCTCCTTTCTGAGAACTTGCCTTGATAATTATGGTGAGAGACATTTCCAAATAAAAAAATCATTTGGCTATTTTGGCCCAGGAGAAGACATACCTTAAAAAATCCTTCCGCCCTGTGAAGCTTCCTTCCTCTTTGGCAGTTTTAAGGGATTGAAGCATTAGGAAAAGACAGTGGAGGCTTCAAAGAATTATATAGTCTTTACCAATAACGTAGCTTCTGGTATTCCAACTCCAGTAAAAAAAAATGATTTGATGATTGTTTTTTCTTTCTTTCTTTCTGTCTTTCTTTTTTTTTGCTACAAATGACACCAGAAAACACAGAGAAGATGTAACCAAAAGAGGAGTTGATGAAACACACAAGTTCTATATAAACAGAGAAATTGAGGTAATTGGATTTTTCTTGTGCTCAAATGAAGCAACAAACTTCATTTAAAGAAATACTTGGTTATCATACATTGTGGCGTTTAGGTTTACATGGGATAAGGGACCAGAAGGAAGATAGTTGTTGTTTAAGCATCAATAGCCATTGCAGACAAATAAGAAGTAGAAATATATTATGAAGGACTTGACTAGATCTGCCAAATAAAGTATACACCCCAAATACAAAAACACACATAAATATGTGTATATATCAATATTTTATGTGTATGCAAACTTTATTTAGCATGTGTAAGTATTTATGTATATGTGTATGTGTGTATATATACACATATATGGGTGTGTATATTATGAATACATGTATATAATTAGCATGTATTGGCATTCATGCTTCTTGACATATGTTGATAATCAGGGAAGATAGAGACAGAGACAAAGAAAGAGATAATGAGAATAATGAAAGAACAAGGAATGAAAAAAATCACACAAAATATGGTTCATGGTCAAGAAATTAAAGGAGTTTAAAGCTTCTAGTATCTTTTTGGTTACTTTTCTTCTGTGATACTTCAAAATATTCACAGCTATATATCAGAAACATTTTTATTCAAGAAGAGATTCAGAAGTTGATAAACATCATAAGCACTAACATCAAAAGAAATGAAACAACAGTATTTTAACAGAAATGAAACACCTAATTACTAATGTAAAAGCTATCCTAGAAAGGTGTCTATGTATATGTGCATGCACATAAACACATATATATTTCTTATTGTATATTAATATCCCATTATATTTTATATATCATAACTTTTCAGCCATAGCCTATTTTCGAGATCACACTTTGTTTTCAGTTTTTTCATATCACGAAGTGTTGCTATGAATATTTTGCTATGTATTTTAACTTTGTTCTTGTGTTTAATTTCCTCAGGGTATTTTCCCAATGGATGGATCTTTAGTTTATAAACCAAGAATACTTTAATCAATTTTCTTGAATAATTCCAAACTGATATCCAGAATAACCAAACAGTTTCACAGTGTGACAGTATTGTACCTGTCTTTCCACCTACTAGCCCTTACCAATGTTGTCCTGTCTCAACTATGTCTGTGAAACATATTTATGAATATACCTTCTCAGGTCTTCTAAAATCTATCCTCTGGCATCCATAAGGCCCTGGGTTCAACGTATTACTCCCTTTTTAATTGCTATTTTCTAATTCATAGTCCACATTTATGTGATAATTGAAAATACCATTTTGCTCTGAGAAGCCTCTATTGTATTCTTTGCCAACAATTAAAATATGTAAAATATGCATTTCCATTTTAACACACAATTTATAGCCTCTTGTTATTCTCCCTCAATTTACAGTCACTTTGGGGAGGTGAAGCAGGGCTAGAAGGAGCATATATTTTTCATAAATTACAAAGGTAATTTTGTTCCAGATTGCTGAAGTAGAATCTCATCATTTCCCCTCTTTTTTACATCTCTCTCTAGATGCCACTTATCCCTCCTATTCAGTGTCATGTACCTCTTCCACAGATTATATAAAAATACTCGAAAACAATACTCATAATTGTTTCACAATGTGGTTTGAAATTAGCTCTGTGATACTGGCCTCTTAAAGAGGTTGTTGATCTTGACTATGTGACACAGAAATGAAAATTTCCTTGAATATTTGCAATGTATTTTCTTTTATATCACCTCAGTGCTTCATTATTTCCTTCCATTTCTGTCTTTATTCTTAATAATGGCTTAAACAAAAAACCAATTTTCTGAGTGCTTCCTAGCCAGCTAATAAAAATTTTTAATTATAGGCAAAAATATAAAAGGGGTCAAATTTAACATGTTTTTGTACTAACCACTAGCTTGAGAAACCTTGACTGATAAATCTCCAGATGTTGAGCCATATTACATGTTTTGGAATTTGTTTTATTGATTCTATGCAATTACAAACATTAATAATACATGACATTCTTTCAGGACACTGGTTAAATAATTTGAGAACTTAATGCATGTAGTTGTCTAGATGCTCATTGCAGATAATGCATTATCAGAAAGCTCACCCATCTAAATCAACATTTAGATCTAAAAGAATTCTTTAAATAAAATGAATTGATAATGTTGGGGTATTAGCCAGTGGGGGAGTGAAGCCCTATAATGGAAAAAGTTCTTTTATTTTACCTTGGGTAAGTGGCTTTACCTGGGTTGAAAAAGATGAATTCTAAAAGAACTTCTATCTCTAAAACTGGTGAACAAACTTTGTATTTATTTCCCTCTCTAATGGGAATGTAAATTTTGAAGATCTTCCCTGCCCCTAGGCTAAAGTGCACCTGGAGCCTGGGGTGGGAGGCTTGTTTTTCAGTAGATACTTTTTGATTGGCCAGTGGGTCCAAAAGATTGTTACATTCTCTGAGCCAGGAGAAGGCTATATAAGCCCTGATGTGAGGCTTTGTTTTGGGGCTCACTTTGAGAAGTGTTCTGTGATTTGATCAGATGAAACTCTGGAAAGCCGTTGTCCAGAGCCACCCAGCTTTGAAACCCAGATGTTGTTTGGTATGGATGTAATGGTTGGACAGTTTGGAAATCTGTCTACTTGATCTTTTTTTTGTCTTGATAATTCTGTCTGTATACTTTGAAGTTCAGGGTGCTGACCTTTTTCCCCTGAACTAGGTAAATGATACATATTTGACTGATTAAAGTAAGCTTGTTAACCCATTTTGAGTTGCTTTCCTTTAACAAAGCAGATCTAAGAACCTGGGTTGGCAGACACCCTGGGGATGCTGGGGTGCTTGCTGCTACACCCTCCCAGAGAGCCATCCCTATATGGCAAATATTTTTAAACAGAAAAAATATTCAACATAACAGATTGATATATTGAAAAAGTCCAAAAAACATGAGCAATGTGTAACAACTGGGGACCTCTCACTTCCACAAAGGGGCAAGTAAGGGTTTTTTTTCTCATATTTCTTCATTTGAATAATGTGTGTGTGTGTGTGTGTGTGTATATATGTATATATATACACATATATATATATATAATTTTTTTTAAAGCAATTGAGGTTAAGTAACTTGCTCAAGGTTACACGGCCGTGTGTTTCTGGGTGGGTACTAAGTGTCTGAGCCTGGATTCGATCCCCAGGTCATCCTGACACTGGAGCTGGTGCTCTTAGTCGCTGTGCTACCTGGCTGCCCCAGAATAATGTATATTCTTTATATTTTTGTAACACTTTTTTTTTTTTTTTACCATTTTGTTGTAGCTATTCTGTATAATGTTTCCTTGGCTTTACTTACCTTATTCCAAATCAGTTTAGACAGATCTTTCCATCCTTCCTTTTTTCATAATACACATAATTTCTTTTAGCACAGTAATATTAATTACAACCGTGAAAGACAACTTGTTTAATTGTTCTCCAGTTGGTGGCCATCTTATTTGCTTCCCATTCTTAACTTTCACAAAAAGTGCTAAAACAAATATTTTTAAGTATTATGTGGGCTTTTTTCTTATCAATGTCTCCCTTGGGGCATAACCTAAGTAATAGAATTTTTTATTCAAATGTCTTGGGCATTTTAACTATTTTATTTGCATAATTCCTATTTGCTTTCCAAAATTTGTGTATACTTTTACAATTATACCAACAATAATATAAGGGATAGTTATTGCTTAAGCATCAATAGCTATTGCAGACAAATGTAATGCCAAGCAAAGGCAACTTCCCAAGGTTCAAAATCCCAGCATAGCTGCTGTCCATTTCATTCAGTGACAAATTGAGAACAGAGAAAATCAAAATACAGCATAATTCAAATTACACCACCCCTGGGCAATACATTTATTTAGTCAATTACAAAGTCCCTCTTCCAAGTACTACTCCACCCCTAGGCAGTACATTCATTTAGTTAATTATAAAGCCCCTCTTCTCATATGGAGATTAGTTTCCAATCAAAAGCAAAGTACATTCATTTGGTCAGTCACAGAGCAAAAAAATTTAAGTTTCCCACCCTTGGATCACAACTAAAAAGGCCATCTACCCCAGAGTTACAACAAGCTCAAGCACAACATTTAATACCCAGAGAGGTCTTTTCTTCATCTTGACCCGAGGCAAGTTCTCAGCAATCTTTGTTCCTGGGGAGACAAAGGTTAGCAAGGCCATAAGATACATTGCCTATGTCCTTGTTAATTCATTCTCTGTCTGCAGAACAGTCCTAGGATCCCTGAAAACATTAGCAAAACCCTCTTCTAGGATTTCTGTAAACATACAACAAGAAAATCCTTCTTCAGGGCTTCTGAACTAACAGCAAGGTCCCAAAGCCTCTGCAACAACAGTACTGTCCTTCACCAGTGGACGAATCTGGCAAAACAACATCAAAACAGACAAAGTACCAGCATAACAGCCATGTCTCCTCAGTCCTTGGCAGCTCTGGGTGTCAGGTCTCAAAAGTCCTGGGCAGTTCTAACTGGCCCTCAGCAATACTCTCCGTCTCCACCATGCTGCTTCCAAAAAATTCTTCTGCCTCTCTCTCTCTGCTTGTGTCTCTCTAAATTCACATCACCAGCTCCTCCCAGTTCAGCCCTCTCTTTTCATGTCAACAAGTCCATCCCACATTCTCAAGCCTTTAAAACAGAACAGGCTACCTCAGGCAAAGGTCCTCCTCTCCCCACTCACAGCAACTGCTCAGCATCCAGGAAGCGTGCTCCCAGCAGTTCCTGTCCCTGGCAGTACTCAGCAGGAGTTCTTAGCAGAAATTCTGGCTGGCTCATAAAAAAGGGGTTCATGCCTTCACCTCCACCTTGGCCACTACTGCTGCTGCTACCTCTGCTGCTGCAGCTGCCACTGCCAGTCCCTACAGGAACTCCAGCTTGGTTTCTGCTTCCTCTAGCTCCACCACTTCCTGCCATGTCAGCAAATCCAATGGGGCATGGAAGATCTTTAAATCCTATAACCATTACAACAAATAAGAAGTAAAAATAGATTATGAAGGAGTTGACTAGATCTGCCAAATAAAGTATACACAAAAAATATAAACACACACACAAATATGTGTATATACAAATATTTTTATGTGTATGCATATCTTTCCACAATTCCTCCAACATTGACTGTTGCCATTTTTTGTCATATTTGCCAATCTGCAGGGTATTAAATTTATCTTCAGGGTGTTTTGAGTAGGATTTCTCTTATTTTTAGTGATTTGGAGAATTTTCTTCATGTTTGTGAATACATTGCAGTTTTTTCTTTTAAGAAGTTTTTATTTTTTTTCCTTTGGGGCAGCTAGGTGGTGCAGAACACCGGCCCTGGAGTCAGGAGGACCTGGGTTCAGATCTGACCTGAGAGTTCACACACACGCACGCACACACACACACACACACACACACACACACACACACACACACACACCTAGTTGTGTGACCTTGGGCAAGTTACTTAACCCCAATTGCCTTACCCTCCCCCCTCCAAAAAAAAAAAGCAAAAAAAGAAAGAAGTTTTATTCCTATTATATATATATATACATATATACATAATGTATGTATAATTATGTGTGTATATAAATATTTACATATAAAACTGTTGATAATTATGTATAGTTTTGTTGATAATTATATATGTGTGTATTATCTATGTGTAGATATGTTGTATGCATGCACATATATACACATGTATGTATGTATAGGTATGGGTGTATATCTTGGATAACAAACACTTAACAAAGAAATTTGATACAAAGATTATTTCTCATTTGTCCTCTTCCCTTCTTGTCCAAGGTGTGTTAATGCTGTCTATGAAGAAGTTTTTCAATTTTTAGTAATCTATTTTTCTTTATAATTGCTTCTATTACCTGTTTTGTTAAGAATATCTTCTTTAGGGGCGGCCAGGTGGCTCAGCGAGTAAGAGCACTGGTTCCAGTGTTGGGACGACCTGGAGATCGAATCCCAGGCTCAGACACTCAGCACCACACCCAGAAATAACTGGCCGTGTAACCTTGAGCAAGTTACCTAACCCCAATTGCTTAAAAAAAAAAAAAAGAATACCTTCTTTACCCATAGCTATGGGAATTATATGATCTATTCCTCTCTTGATTTTTATAATGTAATCTTTGATATTAAGATTGTATATTCATTTAGAATGTATTATGAATTGTATTGTAAGGTATTGGTCTAAGCCTATTTTCTTTCAGGCTGCTTTCTAGTTTTCCCAGCAGCATTTTTTTTTTTTATTAAATAGGGAGTTTTTCCTAGGTGATTTATGCTTTCTGCTTTATCAATGTGTTATATTGTTTCATTCTCATCTCTTCTATACCATTGATCTATCTATATGTTCTTTAACCAATACCAGATGGTTTTTGAAGACTTCTTTTTATTTTAGTCTGAGATCTGGAAAAATTATTTCTCTTTATTTATTATATATTTTTCTTAATGTCCCTTGGTATTATAGATCATTTGTTTTTTTCAAATGATTTTTATTAGGCTTTGTAAATTATGCCCTTTGCAATTTGACTGGTATAGCAATACAGGACTAATAAAATTATACTTTAATTTTGTAGCATTGTTATTGTTATTCTATCAGCAAAGCTTAGACATGAGTACTGAAGATTCCTTCAAATATACATTTTTTTAATCTTTCTTTGTAATTGAATGTATACAAGTATTTTGTGTGCTTTGGGAGAGTCATATGTATTTTATGCATTTTATAGCAATTTGGAATGAGAATTTTCCCTCTCTACTGTTTCTTCTGTTTTGTTATAATTATAAAGAAATATTATTGTTTTGGGGTTTTTTTGTACCCTTTAACTTTGCTCCAGCTACTGTTTTAATTATTACCTTTGTTGCTTCTTTAGGATTGTCCAAATAAGCTATTGAATCATAAGGAATAAGTGATAGTTTTATATCTACATTACCTATTTTTAATCCTTTAATGTCTATTGCATTATTCCTAGTGCTAATATTTCCAAAAAATATATATCAAATAATAGCAGGGAGAGTGGACATCCTTGCTGCATTCCTATATTTATTGGAAATGTTCTAGTGTATAACCATTGTATATGATGTTTGCTTTCGGTTTGAGATAGAAGATTTTTACATTCAAAAAGATCCTCTATAACATCTCTACATTGTAAGATTTTTAGCATAAAATAGTGTTGTACTTTGTCAGAGGATTTTTCTGAATCAATTGAGATGATTGTATGGTTTTTGATGTTTTGTTTTTTAATATAGTTAATTAAATTGTTTTCATAATATTGAATCATACTTGCATCCCTGGTATAAATCTCACTTGAACACAAAGAATACTTTTTTAGAAAATTCTCTGTAGTCTACATGATAGAATTTTGTTTAAAGCATTTGAGTTAATGTTCATAATTGTATTGGTCTATAGTTTTCTTTCTGTGTTTTATTTTTTCCTAGTTTCAGAATTAGGATCATATTTGTCTCACAAAAGGCTTTTGGTAGGGATATTTCTCAATTTTTGAAAATAATTTGTGAAGTTTAGCTATTAATTGTTCTTTGTAAGTTTGATAGACTTCTCCTATGAACCCATTCAGTATCAGAAGTTACTGTTATCGGGGTTTTCTCCCCTTTGGTACTTCTTGACAACTAAATCTACTTTTTTTTCTAAGACTGGATTATTTAATATTTCCATTTGATTGTCAGATAGTTTGTGTAATTTATATTTTTGAAGATTTTCCTCTAAATTTTTTTCTTGGTTTTGTTAGCATATAATTGTGAAAATGTTCTGGTTATTCTTTTTATTTCTTCCGATTTTGATATGATTTTTCCTTGATCATTTTCTCTTTTATTGATGTGCTTTTCTGCTCTTTTTAAAAATTAAATTAACGAAAGTTTTGTCATTTTTATTAGTCTTTTCAAAGAACCAGCCTTTAGTTTTATTTACCATTTCTCTGGGATTGTTTTTGTTTCTAATTTTTCTACTTCTCTAATTTTTCAGTATCTCCTCTTTTGTGTTTATTTTAGCTTTTTTTTTTAACTTGTTTATTTAAAAAAATAAAACCACATATTCAGTCCATTAATCCTATCTGTTTCTATTTTGCTAACATATATTTGTAAATAAGTGATTTAACCCTTAGGATTACATTAACTACAGCCCAGAAATTTTGGTATGTTGTTTCATCATAATCATTTTTTGTTTACATAGTTATTAAGTGTTTCTATAATTTATTTTTGACCCACTTATTTAATATTTCATTCTTAATTTCTATTTGAGCCTATATCATTTTATTTTGTGGTCCCTGAACACACTTCTATTTTTATTGCATTATGGTGGCATTATGGTGTGTAAGGGATGTAATTAACTGGCTTTTGCCTTTTTATATGTATTTGTTATATTTTGTACCCTAATATGTGGTGAAGTTTTATAAGCATTTCATCTTTGACAGTTACATTTAAAAGGGAACCAGGTTTGGATCTTTTTGGTTCTTTTTTTTTAATTCTAGTTTCTACAGAAATTAGCTTAGTTTCATATTTACATTTTATCTTTCTGTTAGCCTTATCTAAAACTGAGAAAGTGATATTGAATTTCCTGTCATTATTATGTTATTGGCCCGCCTTCTTGAAGCTCAGGTGTTTCCTATAGGAATTTGGATAGTAAAGCAATTGAAACACATATGTTTATTATTAACATTGATGTGTCACCTATAGTTCCTTTCTTTTAAGTTTCCTTGTTCATACCTTTTTATTGAATGTTTATTTTTGAAAAATATTACTGGGAATAATGATTGGAAGATTCAAAAAGATGTATTTTCCCTCAAATACATAGAAGGGAAAACCTTCTTAACAGAGCTGTCCAAAATAGGAATGCACTGCTTAAGGTCTAAAACATCTGTATGATTGTCAGTGATGCTATAAAACAGTAATTCCCATTTAGAAGTTCCTGAACACAATAATATTCGGAGGAGTTCATGCTGATAGATAGATAGATAGATAGATAGATAGATAGATAGATAGATAGATAGAT
>NW_027187372.1:13397559-13460116 GCF_028583685.1 Petaurus breviceps papuanus
GATAGATAGATAGATAGATAGATAGATAGATAGATAGATAGATAGATGCCTTAAGCAGCAAATAATTGCCATATCATATTAGAAAAACATTTTCCTCTGTGTGTACAAGTAGTGAGCATGTTTGAGGCATGATAGGTTTGTTTCTGCAGTGAATTGAAACTGTTATTATAATGTGCCAAATGGTTCATTGTTCATGCAACAATTTTATCAAAGTGTGACCTTCTTGTTGTTTGGTTGTTTCAGTCATGTCCAAGTCATTGTGACCCCATTTGGGGTTTTCATGGCAAGGAAGCTAGAGTAGTTTGCCTTTTCCTTCTCTAACTCCTTTTACAGATGGGGAAACTAAGGCAAACAGGGTTAAGTTACTTGTGTAGTGTCACACAGCTAGTAAGTGCCTGAGGCCATATTTGAACTCAGTTCTTTCCAGCACTCTATCCACAGCACCGTCTAGCTTCCCAAACTCTGATCTCTTCTGACTGACTGCAATGTACTCTTAGAATTTCCCAAACTATTATCAAATTGATTCCAAACTGCCAGAAGAATTTGACATTTAAGCACAAACTTATTCTCAACATATAATCAGTCACTTTCATATACACTCACTTGCATTCTGCACACTGACCAGAGTAATGCCATCATTTCCCTCTGTTACTTTGTAATTGTATCTCATCAGATGTGCAAACACATGATGATGTAGTACAAATGTTTCCATGCTTTCGATACAAATATAAGTCTGTTTGAAAAGCAGAATTGATAGTCATGCACATTCCAAACAATTACAGATATTTTACAGAAATGAACCTTTTATTGTTTCTCATTGGTGTATTAAGGCTGTTTTCTAATATAAACTAATAGGTTTTTAAATGAATTAGTTGGCAACACTGGTCAGTCTTTCAGTATAGTTTCTGTGAGATTACAGCTGGTGTACCAGTGTTAGATGAGGGCATAACGACAGCTAGAGTTTTTTGCCTGTTTGTTGTTGTTTTTTTTTTTATAAAAATAGTTCAAATGAAACAATATATGCAATTGACTTTAAGTACATTTTCCACTTAATGTGTTATCATTAGCCAGTAGAAATAGGAATATTTTAATATTATAATTAGCTATTCATTTTTGTCATGTGGTTAAGTGACTAAAATTTTTTAAAACTATTTTCATTTCTCAGAAAGACTATAAAAATTTCCTGCTATTTTCACCACTTATTTGGCATAGCAAGCATTTTCACTTTATTCTTCTTTTAAATAAAAATGAAAAATTTACTCAACATGAATCCAGATCTATGATATATGTCTGCCTAGTGTTGAAAGAAATATTGCAAATGTTTGTTAAAAAAATCCAATATTAAAACTGCTTATAAGTACTTATATTAAATCTTTTAAGTTATTTCATTTAAATACTATTTTATTTCACCTAAATATATTTAAATTCAGCAAAAAAAATAAACATAATATGAAATCTAAAAGATAATAATAAGTGTAACAGTTTACACTCTACCCCACACTGTCTAATGGTCAGGTTGTGTCACATTTCACCCCTTCCCAAGGTTACTTCAGTACCCTTAAAAAGGGTCTTAAGGGGAGATCCAATCTCTCTGCCATTTACTCTAGACTTTACTAATTTCCTTGTTTTTAGGGGTCCTTGTACCCTGATTTCATTTAGCCACTTGATAGATTAGCTTTTACAAAAGAATATGTATATCAAAGGTCTAGTAAGAATAAGCATACAGTGTTCTCCCCCATCTGAATATGTGGGGGGCATAATCCCCCTTTATACCACTTCAGTCTCTGGAAAGAGGAAAGGGATTACATTGGCAGTTTAATTCACTTCCTATATATCCTAGTCTCATTTGGTTTCAAGTCCAAATTCCCATTTGGGTTTGAAATCTGGGTACCCTGGTTTCTCAGGGTTTCAATACTAACAACATCCAACCTGCAACTTTCCCTCCAAGATCCTCATGGCTGGAATTCCTTGGTCCATAGATTTGACATTTTTGTGCCTAAAACTGAAAACTATAAACATAACAGAAGAAAATCCTAAACCCATTTCTCAGGACCACAGAGCCTAAAATGGAGGAGGGAGAAGAACATAGCCCTTCCCCCCAACCTGACTCATTTCATGGTTCCCATACTGTGGATAAAACAACTTTACTGCACTGATTACTACCAGAAATAGAGAACCAGACTATCACTATCTGGCAGTTTTAAAGATGCAGCATCTATCCTGTTTGGCATGGGGGTTAGGGGGAGGGAATCTCTCCTTCTGAGGAAGGAAAAAAACAAAAACAAAACCATTATCATCACTCCCATGCTTAATACACTCAGGTGGCTCCCTCCCCTGGTATTTAAAATCCTTCACAACCTGGATCTTACCTATCTTTCCAGATTTATTATACATTCCTCACCTTCAATGACTCTTCCCTCAGGGCAAAATCATTTTCTTGCTGTTTTTCTCATCTCTTGTTTCTCAACTTTTGCCCAGGCCTGGAATTCATGCCCAGAATTCATCTCTCCTTCACCTTGACCTTTTAGTATCTTTAGTTTCTTTTAAAATTCAGGTCAAGCAGCACCTTTTATATAAAGGGTTTCCTCACCTCTAGTTGCTTGAGAATTCCCAAAAGAGGACATACAAATGTTAACAGTAAACCACAATTTCTGATTATTCTATTTTCATATTTTGGCTAGCCTGTGTAGTCTTACAAAATGCTATTTCTTCAAATATGCTATTTTTTTTATTAATATTTCTGTGAGGGTAGGAGAAAAGGGAATGTGTACTGTAATTCCTACAAGATAAAACATGAATGCAAGTTTTATAGAATTGAGGCCTTAATCATTTATCAGTTTAAACGATGTGTCATTTTCCATGAATTAAATCCCCTTCATTATGGTGACAGTTTCTGGAGAATGAATTTAAAAACATCTCTTTTTCAAGATAGAAACATTATGTGGTGTCTAACAAAGTGAGATGTATCACTCCTTTGATTTAAAATGTCTTCCATACCGCATCTGGATGTTTCTTTCTGGTGAGAATTTTATATAAAATATAGAGACAGACTGCACTTCAACCCTTTAAGCATTTTGGATATTATCATAAAATGGTATAAAATTCAATCTCAGTGAGATGTTACTTTTGGAACATATTTTAATTACTCCCCAAATAAACTGAAATTCATTACATGGTTTATTATTCTGCCTGAAACTATATCTGATCAATTATTTCAAGAATATGTATTTTCATATACATTCAAATTGTCCTACTAAATAAGTTTGATAATGAATTCCATTTATACCTAATATCTGTCTTGCTAAACAATTCACATAAACACATATTTACAATATGTATGTGTATATGTGTATAGATATTTAGATATATAAAATATGTCCTAAATCCTAAGTTTTGATTTTTAAAATTTAATAAGCATTTCTTTTCCATCTTTTCAAGTCAAAAACATCTATTAAGTGTTTACTATGCATCAGGAATTGTGCTAAGTGCTAGGCATACAAATACAAGCAAGATGAAGACCTCAGGCCTCAAGGAGGTAACATTCTAATGGCAGAAGGAAACTGATGGAAGTGGGGGAGTTACCACAAGGGAAAATGATGGGAAAAGTCCAGAGAGTCAGGAGTGCAGCCCATAGGGTGTGGCCACAGAAACAGAGTAGACTTCTGGGCCAAGGACTTTACTGTGGGATAGAAGACAAAAAAAAAAAAAAATAGACCTTTTTAACTGAATAGACTGTGAATTAAAGGACAGCTAGGTGGTGCAATGGATAGAGTGCCAGGTCTGAGTCTTCATGTGTTTCAATCCAACCCCAGACACTCCCCATATAACCCTAGCCAAGGTGCTTAACCCTGTTTACCTCAGTTGCTCATTTGTAAAATTAGCTGGAGAAGTAAGTGGCGAACCATTTCAACTCCTTTGCCAAGAAAATCCCAAATGGGGATAGACATGACCAAACAACAACATGAATTCAAATAATAATGAATAAAAAATCATTTATTCATCAGTTCATTATCGACAATGAACGCAGAATATTTTTTTAATCTGATATTGTATTTAAGTACTTTGAATAACTATAAGAAAATACAATTTCTTACTAGAACAAAAGAGTTCGATAGGTAATATTTGTGGCAAGCTCTGGGGCTAAGTTTAGAAGACCTGGGATCAAATTTTGTGTCTGGCACATGATTATTATGTGAACATGCTTCAATCACTTAATTTAATTGGGCATTGGTTTCCTTAAATGCAACTAGATTAGATATTGTCTAAACATTTTCTAACAGTAAAAATCCCAAGTGACTAAAGTGGATGGGTGGGGAGAGCATTGCATCTGGAGTCCAGAAGATCTGAATTCAAATTTAACCTCAGACACTTCCAGTTATGTGGCTCTGGGATAGCCACTTAACTTCTGTCTCCTTCAGTTTTTTCATCTGTAAAATGGGGATAATAATAGCACCTAAATCCCAAGGTGGTGAGAATCAAATGATATAATATTTGTGAAGCATTTTGCAAAATTAAAAGTGCCATATAAACTCTGATTATTATTTTCATCAACATTTTTAAATATTATTGTAAGCATTCAAAGAGGTTTACTGTGTTGCTTGCGTTACCAGGAAGGTGTTAACTCATCCAGGAGTTACATATGCCAATGAAATCAGAGGTTCTGTCCTTAGCCTTATGCTTACATTTAGAATAGTTACAGGAACTTAGATACAAGCTTACTTATGAAAGCCATTGTGAGAAACACGCTTTTGGGTATCACAGGACTTAACAGTAAGGTCAGGGAGTTAGCCTGGGATGAGTTTCTTCTGCCCACTGCTTCCCTTGGGGGCCCTTAGGAAGATCCACACGATGTACCCCTTAAAATGGCAAACCCTTTCTCACTGAAAGAATGCAGAGAGTATGCAGAAGAAGGTGTTTATGACGGAGCTGAAGAGAGGTTATATAGTTCTGTCCTTCCTGTAAGACTTAAGGTTAGTCAAATTCCTCACTTTATTTTCCTACATTCCCTCTCTATATATAGATTATATACAGATTACATAGGTGTGGTAGTGAGGATACTTGAGACCTGACTGGGCCTGCCCTCTTCTGAGGGCAGAGCTGTGTGCCACACCCCCTTCTTTCTAGTTCCCTCCAGCCATTGTCTTAGTTCTTGGAAGGCTGGGGTTTTAGTAAAGATAAGTGAGGGCTTCCCTACAACTATTGATTATCTTCCAATAACTTTTGTGGGAGCAAAACAAGAAACCATTATATCCCCTCTTATACCATGATTGTCAAACTTGATCTTTTGACTTAGGAATACTACTTCTAGGTCTGTTTCCAGAGATGATTAGGGAAAAAGAAAAAAAAAGTTTATTTTCTTTTTTATATAATTGATTTTAGTTTTCAACATCTAATTCCATAAGATTTTGAGTTTTCAATTTTCTCCTCCTCCTCCCCGCTATTCAAGACAGTGTGCAATCTGATATAGGCTCTACTTATACATTCATATTAAACATATTTGCACATTAGTCATTACATAAAGAAGAATTAGAACAAATGGGAGGAACCACAAGAGAGAAGAAACAAAACAACAGAAGGTTTCTTGCATTACTCACAGTATTTCCAATCTGTCCTACAGAGTCTTATAACATTCCTTTCTCTGAAAATAAAAGCACTTCCTATAAAAAAAATCAAGCAAAATAAGTTTGTTTTATTGGTTGAGTCTGAAAATAGATCTTAGAGTCCAATATCTTTCTACAAAGAGGCAAAGGTATACTTCATCATCAGTCTTTTGATTTCATGATTGGTAATTGCATTGATCAGTTCTTAAGATTGTGTCTCTCCTCCCTCTTGCTCTCTGTCTCTGTTTCTTTCTCTGTCTTTATCTCTGTCTCTGTCTTTGTCTCTCTGTATATTTCTGTCTTTGTATCTCTGTCTCTGTCTCTTTCTCTGTCTATGTCTCTCTCCCTCTCTCCTGTGCTCTTCCTTTGTTTTTCATTCACCCAAATCTCTTTACTGAGAGCCCTTTTGCATCTCAAACTATTGGTTGTTTTTAAGTAGATGTACTTTAAAAATATCAAACCCAACATGTCTGAAAAAGAATCCATTATGTTCTCAACCCCTTTCTCTTGATTTCCCTGTCACTGTTCAGTCAACAAGCAATTATCAAGTGCTTACTATATATTTGGCACTCTTTTAAACTATTCTTATCAAGAGTACCATTATATTTCAGTGAAATTGCCAATCCAATGCCATCTTCACTCTCTACAAAATGTAATCATCTGCTTCATTTTCTTCCTTCTATCTCTGTAATATTTATTATATATGTAGCCTTTTCTTCACCCCACAGAGTCACTAATTACAGATCTTCATCATCTCTTACATAGAGTAGGGTAGTAACCTTTCAATTGGTCTCCCTGCCTCAAGTCTTCCCTTACACTGATATATTCCCACAACACTCCCAAGAACAGTCTTAACCAGATTGGAATGTAATTGGAAAATGTTTAGCAAAGTGTATAAAAATGCAACAAAACATAAAATTAATATGTGGTTTTCTAAGTCAATATTTGGCCTGTAGAAAGTATGGTTTTTATATTGCTCATTTTTATTTGAATTTAGAACTACTCATCTACACGATTGCCAAAGTGATTTTCCTAAAATAAGGGTTCAACAATGCCATCTCCTTACTGGATAAATTTCAGGGGATTTTTTTCACTATTAATGCTAGGATAAGAAATAAATTCTGCTTGACATTGAGTAGGCTTTATAATCTGGCATCTTCTTAAATTACTTCTCTTCCTACACATACTTTTCCTCTGGTCTAGCCATACTGGCCTACTTACTTTTTTTCAAACCCAAAGATTTATATCCCATCTCTATTCTTTTGCACTGTCTGTCTCCCATATCAATAATGACCACTTTTCCCTCTTCTACATCTTAGATTTGGTGGCTTCCTTCAAAACAGTTCAAACTGTACCTCATGCAGGAAGCCTTTCTCAGCCCTCCCCCCTAAGATACTTTATATCTCTGTTTATATATGTTATATTACCATGTTGTTTCCGAAATTATACTATATGTTCTGTGAAGGAAGGAACTATTGTTGATTTTCTTATGTGTGCCCAATACTTAAAATAATTACATACTTAGGAATTGATTAAAATTTTGTTATAATATTGACCAAGACAAAAATTAAATGATTTAAGCTAAATGCCCCTTGTAGTCTTATCTAATTTAATATTGGGTGTTCATTGAAGAAATTTAGGGTGCTAGATACCCATGGAATCAAAATAACTGACTCCAACTATGAGTCATATCAAATAATTTAACTGTTTGCTGGATAGTGTAGAGTACAGTCAACTGTAAAGATTCCCAAAATAAACAAAACCAGACATATTTAGATGTGAGGTTTGGAATATGAAGAGGAATTAAATGTAACTCTACCCTTATGGTCTTTGCCCAAAATGTTGATATTTGGGGGAGACTATGTAGCAATTATAATAATTTGCCAGTATAAAAATTGAGCTTAGAAGTTACATATAAATAATAATTGACTGATATAGGAAGCTAACAAATGGAGACCCTCCTTTCCTCAGCAACTGACTCTAGTTGAATCTTTGACTAGATCAGTCCTGATTTGATCCCTCTAGCTTGGATGATTTTTGCCTCATGAACTGAATTTCTATTTAAAATTTCACTTGAGTTCACATTTTATGCTGTTTGCCCTTGACATCAGTATTACTAGCGGCTCTATTGTAATAGTATAGGGGATGCTAGATATTGTTTAATCCAGACTAAGATTACAGTAGCTTTCTTTGGTTCCTATATCAATATTGATGCATCTTTTAGCTTGTGGTCAGTTAAAACCTCCTGATCTTTTCCCCCTACCCAGTCAAAACTCTCCAATCCTATCTCGAACTTGTAGATTTTTTTTTTTACCTCATTTAAAACTTTATATTTTTCACTATTTAATTTGATCTTATTAGATTCAGCCAAATGTTCCAACCTGTCAAGATCTCTTTGGATCCTGACTGTCACCCAACAAGTTAGCTGTCCCTTTCAGCATTATGTCCTCTTCAAATATGACAAGCATGCCATCTGGGCTTTCATTCAGGTCTTGATAAAAAAAATAAAAGGTTAAATAGCACAGGGCCAAGGACACTAAAGTTCTTCTAAAACTTATATCAAACTATTAATGATGGCTCTATGAGTCCGAGGTCCTAATTTTAAGAAAAATAAAGGGTACTTTTAATGAAGTTTTGCAAAATGCAAAGAAGGTGTCCACAGTTTTCGTTTGGAAACTATGATCTCTATAGTTAAAGATAGTGCAGAGAAGGAGAAAAAATGTAAAATCCAGTATTAACTCTTTTCCTATCTTTTCCCCTAGTCTTCTTAAAGTAGACAGCTAACCCTGTAATTATTTCCTTCCAATGCTGAATGGAGTTGCTATAAAAACCAAGTTACTATCTCATTCAATTAACTCTCCTCTTCTCCTTTATCAATGCTCAATTATCATTGAATTACTTTTGTGGCAAGCTTGGTAGTCTTGCTGCTAGTAAATCATCTTATTATTTGAAGGGAACAAGATGTTTTTGTGCTGAATACTTTAAACATATTTGAACATAAATGAATTGTTTAAAGCAAGTTATGCTGAAGTCTTCTTTAAAAGTAATATGGAGTAATGATAATAATAGCTAGCATTTATGTAGCATTTTAAGGTTTTCAAAGCATTTTAAAGTATAATCTAATTTAATCTTCACAACAGCCCTCTGAGGTAGTAATTATCATGGCCATTTCACAGATGAGGAAACTAAGGGAAACATAGGTTAAGTGACTTGCTCAAGGCCACACATCTAGTAATTTCTGAGGCAATATTTGATCTCATGTTTTCTTGATTGGAAGTCTAGTATTCTATCTACTATACCACCTAGTTGCCTAGTACCCTTAGAGATTAATTCATGTTTAGGGTGTAAAAAGTCACCTAGTTTGACTAGAACACAATCTATTAAAGAGAGTGATAGGGGGTAACCCTGAAAGATTGATTTTGGAGGTCTGTGAATATTGGGCCTCATTGACTTAGGAAACAATATCATAAGCACTGAAGGATTTTGAAAGGAAGGCAGACGTGGCCAGATCTGTATGCAGAGATTACTTAGCAATGGCATGCAATAATTTTCAATGACCAGGATCATGAATACTGGAGTATTTTCAAGTTATAGACTGCTTAAAGCTGAGAGAGTTAACAAATGAAGTAGTAAGTAACTAAAAATGTCTTGACGTATTAGAATGATGTTAGAAATTGACTAGATAAAATTTCATAGGGATAAGTAAATGTCCCGAATTAAGTTTAAATATATATATATATATACACATATGTTTTTATATAATTTGATATATGTTCACCAACCACCCCCCCTCACCTGCAAACACAGACACACACAGATACACACATACAAACACACACACACACACACATTTTTCTCAATTCCTTAATTCCCATCATGGGTCACCAGCCTCTCTTTCTAACCACAGGAATCAAAGAGGTCAACCTCACATAGCCTGGCTTTGATCTTTCTGGTGTAACCTGTCCAGCACTGGCATAGTACAACTTCTTACTTATATTGCAATCCCTTTAGATAAGAACTCATTCATTTTTGCTTCTCTTTTCCCCATTTTCTGTCACTATTACCTCTCACACTTTTCAGACCATATCCTCTTTTCCTCATCCCATTATCTCACTTGCATTTTTTCTACTTCTTTTAGTATTTAATTCATTCATCTATCCTATCATCACCATTATTTTTTTCCTTTCCATCTACTTCACACACACACACACACACACACACACACACAACTTTATCTGTTCTTTAGGCTTTTCTCCAATTCACATTTGTATTCACTAAGCTTCTGCTCAAAAGTGTCTATTACTCTACTTCCAGTTGTCATCTCCCTTATTTATGCAATAAACTTTGTTCCTTGAACATTTTTTACCCTCTCTAATTTCTTTCTCTGCTTAGACCCTGAAATACTTGTTTTCTCTAGCTGCCACTTACACATTACATCCTTTTCTATTTTTCTACTTCATTTTCTTTTATCTTGGCTCACTGTCATTACTGGGGCACAATTATGAGCCCAATGATCAGCTCAACTAGTCTGCCTTAAGAAGAGAATTCTCAGAGAAATGAAATAGGGCTATTTCATACCAAATTTATCAAATTATATTGCTATGTAGGTATAGCCTGTGATGTTGTAGAATGAAAATCAAAGTATGATTGTCAAATACTGTAGTAATGAGTTATCAATATTATTATCATTGTCTCCAATTTGATCAGTGCCCTCTCTTAGCAGTTGACTTTCTCTTCAGTACCAATTGTGAATAGTATTTCCAGGAATGTAATTAGATAAAATTACATTGGCTGAAATTTGTACATCACTAATGTCTCTGAAGTGATATATTTTTGGAAAAGATATGAGACCATTTTAATCTGTACTTCCTCCCATCTAGTTACACATTCTCATAATGAAAGCTTGGGATATTAAGCAAGAGACTTTAAAGATATCAGCATTAATTTTATCAATGTAAAAACTGAGATATATGGAGTTCAAGTGTTTCACCCAAGATTTTACAGGATAAGATAGCTGGTGGAAAAAGCTCTACTTGAACCCTATGTTTTCTGACATCAAGGCCAATGATCTTTGTTTTGTTTTTATTTCTTACTCTAATGCACTGCTTCATGAATTTTAAAAGAGCTTCACTGGGGACTAACCGTAAATGATAATTGTTGAAATGGAAATGATTGATAAAGAAAAGTTGAAATGATCAATATTATTATCATGTTCTTTTATTTCTTAATCTTCTGGCATATTTTGTTTATTTGCTATGCTGGCAGACAAGTTTTAAGCCAAGCATATATTTTCAGATATCATAAAGAAATTTGGCAGAAGAACGAGCAAAGGAGCCAAAAATAAAGGGTGGTCATTAATGAAACAATTTCAACCTGTAAAGTGATACTATTGAGATTAATATTTAAGAATTCATTTCAGCTTTTAACATGTAAAAAATGATGGAGATAATATAACAAGAAAGGTGACCAATTTTTACACAATGAAGAAGCAAATAATAAGGCAGAAAAGTTCACAATCTTTATCATGAAAATCTAGGAATGATACAGACATTTGTTGGCAATCACAGTTCCCAGAACAGATAAATGTCAAATAAATCACCAAAACATATGGGTGAAAATATCAGCTTAATGACTTGGCAGAGAAAACATTTAGCATCATCAAATTTCCATAGAGAAATTTAGAATTCCTTTGATACTGTTAGTAAATGTGCAACTGGAAATAGAGATGGAAATATGAAACATGTCTCTATTTAAAAAATCTGCCTGATTATAACATTCTTGGTCATAAAAACTCATTTATATGAAATTGTACACATTTCATGAAAAACATTTTAAGGAGAAAGGATTATGCTGCTGTTTTATATGCACAGAATGCAGTTTAGAATATAGTTTAATCTAGCTGTGTCCAGGGATAAATAGAATCTTACATAGTTCTTTATTACAGAATAATATTAAGATATATCTGAACTCATATAAGTAACTTATGAAGCATGATTTAAGAAGAGGAGTAGATTAAATCATAGGAGGAAATATCAGTGTAAACAATCATACTAATCTTTCAAAATTATACCATGTGATAGAAATTTGACAAGTGAAAACAGCTAAATGTTGACAAATATCCAAATAAGTAGCAGCACTTTGAAAGAAATGAACTTCTTGTTATCATTGAAATCTTTTGTTTTTTGATCTTGGGAGGGAGCAATGTAGGGCAATTGGGGTTAAGTGATTTGCCTGAGGTCGCATGGCTAGTAAGTGTTATGTGTTTGAGGCCGGATTTGAACTCAAGTGCTCCTGACTCCAGGGCCTATGCTCTATTCATTGTGCCATCTAGCTGCCCCCATTGAAATCTTTAAAACTATATATACATCAGTGAATTTAGATTTGTAAGTGTCTTACTGACCATCTTCCTTTTTGAGTTAAAACTGAAGTATAAAAAAATATGAGGGTAAGTGACTACCCCAATGTCTCATAGTTAGTAATGAACTGGACTGGGAATTGAGGTAAAGTCTTCTGACTCCAGTTTCATTGATCTTTCTGATATACCATCATATACCATATATTTATTGAAAAATATGTGTTAATTACTATTTATGTACAACAGACTAAGCCAGATGCTGGAAAAACTCACAGATTATAGAGACTGACCTCAATGGGCATACTCTGCAAAAACTATTTCCAGGAATAATCCTTTTCCTCAATGCTAATAAACAATAAGCCTCTGCCTTCCCTTTCATCTCTAGTTCTATGAATCCTATGAACAAGAACAAAACAAAAAAAAGCCACCTTATTTCCAGTAATATAAAACTTTATGTAAATCCATTTTCTTTGTATTATTTATCTTAACATCCTTTATGCCATCTTTGCTATTGTCTAAGGAAGATCATAACTTAATTTCTCATTTAAAATTCTCATTATTGTTCAAACATTATTTTGGTTCTTTATCCTCACCCATAAAGCAGAATGATGAATATTTATTGAGATGTGCATTTCTGACTTCTTATTCTCTAGTATATATACTTAAGCATATGTAAACTGAGAAGTATTTTAGATAATAGAACTCACTTGATTAGTAAAAAAAAGGTTCAATAGAAAATATAAAATGAAGGTACATATATCAAAATAATGCAAATTAATGAAAAGATGTACTCAGACAATGAAGTGAGAAATCAGAATTCAGAAATCAAATGATCACATATGAAAACATACATCTGTACACAAATGCTGAGAATGACTTTAAAATAAATGCTTGGTGGGGCGGCTAGGTGGCGCAGTGAGTAAAGTGCTGGCCCTGGAGTCAGGAGGTCCTAAGTTCAGTTCTGCCCTCAGACACTTAATACCCACACAAAAAAACTAGCCATGTAACCTTGGGCAAGTTACTTAACCCCAATTGCCCTCCAAAAGGCAAAAAATTAAAAAATAAATTAAAAAATAAAAGCTTGGTGTAGGTACATGCCATTCTTGATGCTTTAACATTTGGATAATTTAAAGAACAATGCTGACTTAGAAAATAAGTGATTAAGAAACTGCTGAATTGATACATGCATTCCTAAGGAGTGTGACCTTGGCACTTAATGGAAAGGATATATGCATTGATTTTAAAAGATTATGGCTTAAAAACTAAAGTATAATTACTATTTGATCCAAGAAATGTATGTGTATGATCAATATGAAGCCTAGTTGAATGATAGATTGTTAAACTTGAAAAGGATGTATAAATCCTGAAAAAGACTAGCTCATTCTCATCCTCTTGTATCATTGATGAAGAAACTAAGGTTTAGAGAGAATTTCATAAAATCATTTAGCTACCTTTTGGCAGAGTTGGGATTTGAAATTTAGTTCCTCCAACTCCAACTCCAACTCTTTATTCGTGTTATTTATACTCAGACAAAATGCCTCTCACTTCTTTGATAAACCTGCCATCTCATCAATAGGAACTCATCTCTCCAATGAGAGAAATAACAGATCTGTATGCCTGAGTATTCTTTGACCTTGTTGATGTTCTTTTATAAGTTCATCATAGGGGCTCTACTGGTTGTGTTGAACACCTTAGTCAAATTCTCTTGATATCAGAACAATAATAGAAGATAATAATAGGCTGTGCATTCTCTCCCCTGCCTTGAATGGCTCGTCTTATTTATTTATATAAAAATGTCTCTAAAGGATTGCAAAAGACTATGTTTATTCCAAGAAAAGCAATAAAATGGACCCCTTCAGATAAATGTTGTTTTACTAATCCTATATAAACTTAGTTACAAAATATTTTTTATTATGTAATAAAGTCCAAGCCTTCCTGTAAGAAAATAAAATGATGCTTAGTCTAATAAATTTCAGTTAAAACCAAGCAACGTTTTTCAATTTGCCTACATAGTGACATGATTAGAATAATTTGAAGATATTTGATGATGGTACAAATACAGTAATTTGACAGACACAGTCATGCAGATTGATAACTGAATTGGTACTCAGAACTATTCTTATTCCAAGTTTACAGAAACAGCATGCAATATGAAGAACAAGTTACTGCTATTCAATTTCACTTGGTAATTTCTGTACCTTATTTACATATTGATTAGGAAATCAAACTATATAAACTATCACTAGGGTGCACCTGAAATATGAATGAAGTAAAAATCAAGCTAAATCTGCAATCTTAGTCACTCTTCTAAGACTGAACTATCAGATAAAGGTGTGGAAATATTACCATTTCTCAGAATTCCACTAAAGAAAATATAGGAACCCATACTAGCTTACTTTGCTAGTTTTCCATAAACACCAGGTGTGACTTACTATACGGAAGAATACAAAACCAGGCAGAAAAAAACTTTATGTTGTAATTAAAGGTTCTTTAAATGCATTTCCTGTAATACCAATTCCTCAAAGCTACAACCATAACTTCAACCAGATGCTAATTCTTTGAACTGTAATTAACAGCATGACACTTAAGAAGTAATTTTTATAATGATTACAGTCACTATACTTTCATTCTCCTGAAGTGCTAAGTACTGTAATCATCACCTGTTCACAGTAAGCCTTATTGCACCACAGGCTATTAACAACTGATAGCACCATTTAACTAAAGCTTGGCTCCTAATGAATTGTCAGTAACTGGATTTTTATTCCAAAAATGAACTGATAAGTGATTTTTGTTGTTGTTGTTGTTGAATGATATTATATTTATCCCTATATATGACAAAAGGGTCTTGGAGGAAGGGAAAAAAACTCTTTGACATTAAAAAAAATCAATGCTCATGCTGTTTTGATCAGATATACCAATTATGTATAATTAATCTATTAGCTTGAACTTACTGAAAGAAGTGTATGTACACCCACAAATATACTTGCTTGTTTATAAGGAGAGTCATGGAGGGATTGTAGTATTGAGGGCCTCTTCTTCTCAGAGAAGTCAACAATACTCCTTTGACTAAATTACTGAGAGAAATCGATGCTCCCTAGCCATCATCACCAAGATTAAGTGGCCATCATCAGATGCAGCAATTTGTATCCATTTAGTAGAATGCAGAAAACATATACCACCTGACTCCATTCGGTTATTTATGCTACTAGTATATTTAATTAAATTGAATTTTGCTTTAAATTTACACATCATTTTGGATAGATTTAATGTAGACATTTTTTTGAAAGTGTATTCAGAACAGAATATTTGAAAAAATAAAATTTAATGACCAAAATAGCACTTATGCCCTGGGAAGTGAACAGGTATCCCATAGCAGTGTGGAGATCTGAGGAGATAAGCGCTAATCTGAGAGCATAGAATAAAATAATAGCTGGAAAATACTACTAATGTCATCTAGGTCTCCTTTTAGTTAAGTTTAAAACAGAGGAAGTCATAGTTCTATTGTATGCTGTCTTGGTCAGGGTGCACCTGGAATGTTGTGTGAATTCTAAGCCATATTTTTGAAAGCTCATTCAAAGACTAGTGTATATACAGAGCAAGATAATGCAAATGATGAGGAGAATGGAGACAACTTCATATGATGAAAAAGAAGCTGAGTGTGTTTATCTTGGAGAAGAAGATTACTTGAGTTGGGGAAGATAGAAGTCTGCCATGCGGAAGAGGAAAGAGATTTATTCTGCGTAGCCTCATAGGGAAGAATTATGAGCAATAAGTAGATGTATCAGTGAGTCAGTTTTTGACTTGACATATGGGAAAAATTCCTACTAATTAGAGATATCCAGAAATAGAATGGGACACCTCTGGAGACAGTAGGCACTCCTCCCTGGGAGTTTTCAAGTGGAGGCTGAAGGATAATGTGTTCAAAGTATTGTAGAAGTCATACCTTCTCATATATGTATTTGACTGCATGTTCTCTGAGATTTTATTCAGTTCCGCAATTCTAGAGATTAGAGACTGCTTGTATTATGAAAAACATCATTGACATCATTTTGCCAGTTCATTATGATAGTATGCATTATTTACTGTCATGCATAATAATAACCAGCAAAACACTTTACAAATATCTTATTCTTATCTCACAACAATCTAGGAAATAGAAACTATTATTATCCCAGTTTTACTGAGAAGGATACTGAGGCAGAGAGAGGTTAACTGATTTGACCAGCCTGTATGTGAGCTCAATTCTAATATGAGTTCATGCCACACATTTATTTTGTATTCCCTACCATATAGAATACATTAGGAGACCCTATGTATATATGTAATCAAAAATTTTTCCAATGAATAAATGAACAAACAAGTCAAGTCAACAAATAAGTAAGTGATCAATGCATAATTTTTGGATGATTCTTTAACATCACTTTACCTCAAATTATATATATATATATATATATATATACTTTCTGCATAAGCAAATGTAATATCAACTGGTTAGTTCTGTATCTTCTGTTCCAAATTTTTTATAAACTTGTAGAGTATAGGCATGTTTGAACTAACCTAACTCCTCACTCCATTAAAACACACATGTGAACACACACACACTCACACACACTCCTCCTATTTCTGAGAGGGGGAAAAGGAAGTGAAACTTTAGACAAAGTTCCCTTCCCAATGGAATCTCAGGAAGAAAGACATTATAGATGATATCTCCATAGTTCCATTTTCTATTGCAGGTCTAGGTCCATACAATCATCTCTCTCTCTCTCTCTCTCTCTCTCTCTCTCTCATATGTGTTATATACTTCAACTTGCTGTGACATTGACACTGAAATAAGAACCTGAGTTCTAGCATGATTTCTACCACCCCCCCTAAGAAAGTGACTTAAACTTTCTTTGTTTCAACTTTTCTCATCTGTAAAATAAAGGGTGGCAAGGATGATGAGAAGGATGAGGATCATGTCATAGGATCATCAATTAATGGAACTTTGGATGTTTATCCCAGAGAAGACTTTGGGGAGTGGGAAACAGTTTAGCTATCTTCACAAACCTAAAAAGCTGCCTTGTAAAAGAATAATTGGATTTTTTCTCTGTTTTTCCCCATTGCTAAATCTAGTAGAAATCATTAAAATTACAGATAATTAGATTTTACCTCAATGTAAAGAAAACATAAATAATATAATAAAACATGATCAATAAGCAATAAATATTTATTAATCACCTACTATTAATGTACCAGAAACTATGCTAAGTGTTGGGGATACAAATATTAAAAAACAGTCCTTTCCCTCAAGGAAATGATTTACAATCTCATGAGGTAAGACAATACAAAAAAAGAAAGTTGAAAATTGGTAGGTGGCAGGGGAGAAGGAGGAGGTACTTGGGTATAGAGAAATGATAAAGAAAATAGCCAAAGAAATTTAAAATTAGTTCAACTTGGGTGAAATGAAGAGATGTCTGTTCTATTCTATATCCATAAAGGGAAGAATTTATGTCTCCACCTTCCAATCAGAGGGTCAGAGTACTGATGAGATGTGAGTAATAAGGCTCTTGAAATAACTCTTGAAAGACTATAGGTCTTCCCAAAAAAGAGTTCATTTTACAGGAGCATGGTGGAGAATTCACAGTCAGTGCAGCCTGTTGGGAAATGAAGAGGTGGTCAATGATTCCTAATCATTGGATTCAACATCCAAATGTTGAAAGATCCTCCTCAAGAGGTAGTAATTTTCTTCTTACTGCATATTCCCAAGCAAAAAGCTTCATCACTGCTTGTTGAATTTGTTGAAATGTAGAATTTCTCTGTGATAGGGTGACTTAAGGGCATACCAGCTCACAACTGAGCAGGAACCCCTTCTATGTAACATCTCATAAATGTATGGCTAAGCTCTGTATCTAAGGTCTTCAAGCAAGGACTACCCTGCCACATCCCAAGACAATCCATTACTCTTTGGGATATCTCTAATTGTTAGGCACTTTTCCTGACATTAAAATTAAATTGAACTGTTTTGGTTACTATTTTTTTTTCAAATTTTGTTTTCATGACTTATTTGGAATCTTTATTTTACAAATAATTTCCCTGAGAATGCTAATTACTCTGAATAATAACAAAGAATTATGAACATCGATTTTTAGACTTCACATCCTAAAGACACACAAAGAAACACAGAGAACTGAAGCAATTTAAATTAATCCAAAAGGAAAAAAAGAGCAAGGCAAAACATCCCAAATATGTACACAATTAGTGTTTATTTTTTCCATGAATTATCTGGATCATTACCTCACCTCTCAAGTTAATGTTACATATGTGCAAATAGATTCCAGCTAACATACAGGGAGATAAATTATGTTGTAACAAGTACAGACTGAATGACAGGAAAACTATGACTTATGTAAAACTTATTGATGCTTCTCTGACTCCCTTTTACCATATTCTCAACTTTCCCACTTCCCCTGGCACAGGAAAGAGTTTGACATTTTGAATTAGGAAGACCTGAATTCAAATCATACCTCTAAATATTTCCATACTGTTTGGAGCATGCAGATTTCAGTTTTCTCATGTGTAAAATGAGGACATTATACTAAAAGGCTTCTAAGACCCCTTCCAGCAGCTTCAATTCTCTCATTTCTACAATCTGATAGTTAACCACTGTGCTCCTGCTGGTCCCTAAGGATGTCCTGAAGGTTCCTCTAGGGCCTATCCAATTAAGCAGTTTCATTTTCTTTATTTCTTCTTCTTCCATTAAAAAAAAAGGTTATTCCATATTCCCAGGTTAGTCTTAATGTATTACCCATTTGTGAAAACAAATTAATAGGTTCGCTTGGTCCTTCAGGGCTTTAACTCAGAGGAATTGTTAATGTAGGCATCTTCTCCCAAAGAGAGAAATATGTTCAATTTTGGAAAACGATTTGCTTTTAATATTTTTTTAATTAATCTTCTCTATTTCCTTCCAACATTCTTGGCTACCCCACCCCAGTTATGGAAAGGATTAAAAAATGAAACAAATTCCTTGCAATAAATATATTTAAGGGGCAGCTAGGTGGAGCAGTGAGTAGAGCACTAGTCCTGGAGTCAGGAGGACCTGTGTTCAAATCCAGCCTCAGACACTTAACACAAAAACTAGCCGTGTGACCTTGGGCAAATCATTTAACCCCAAATTGCCCTCCAAAAAGCAATAATTAGATAAATAAATTGATGAATAAACAAATATATTTAAATTTTTAAAATTCTTTCATTTTCCATGTCCAAAAATGTCTCTCATCTGTACTGAGTCTATCACCCTTCTTTCAACATTATGTGACTTCTAATATTATATATGTTTGTATAATTTCTCAAATATTGTTTGAAAGAATGTTTGTAATTCTCTCAATGTCATTCATTTTTCTAAAATTATTGTTATAGTAAAAAAAAAAGGTTTTGGACTTGGTGTATTTTTATCTGTATCAATTCATACAAGTCTTCCCAGTTTTCTGTGAAATCATTTCCTTCATCATTTCTTATAACAAAACAGTACACCGCCTCAGGTAGGAAATTCTCCTTGTTCTGGTTTTCTACCTCTAGGCAGAGGTTCCATCCTCAGTCTACCATGAATCTTCTGCCTGGCTCTAGGGCTCAGTTGGCAAAACTGCCAGTTGGCAGATGTCCCTGCTCCCTCTAAATAGGTTCAGTCTGGTGCTTGCTGGAACCTGGACCTCTTCTTAGTACAATATAAAAGGCTCCTGTGGGAACCATCCTTTCTATAATCTATCCCTAAAGTCTGTAAGCTTCTATCTCCCTATATCAACCTTGGTCTGAAAAAATAACTCACTGTAACTTTTGTTTTAAGTCTCCATCAGGACTCAGGCTGCTTCTCTTTCTAGGTCTTTCTTCCAGAAATTGTGGACGAAAAATGTAGTGTTTATTTCCTTCTATTTGGTACTCTTGGCTGGTCTTCTGGAAGACATTTATCAAACCACATGATGAAAATAGCTAGCTAACCTTTAGTGCTTATCATGAAATTCACTGTTCAGTTTAATGATCTTAATCATCTCATGTGGTCACTATGCCAATCATAGTACGCACAATTTTAAAAGAGGAAACTACCTGAGCACACGATCCAGCAAATTCATTTTAATAGTGAGAATGCAAAACAACAATAACAAAAAGAAAAAAATATATAATTCTCAGAGAGGTTAAATGACTTTTCCAATGTCATAGGGCTAATGATATAATCCATTTGCCTACTGGGCGAATACTTATGGAACAATACTGCTTCACAGGCAACTTTATGCATGATCTTACAGTCCCAGATTTCATACATATATACCTGACTGTCCAGTTGCCATTCTGGGACCTGGCCTTCTGATTGGTATCCATAGTCTATATATAGTGCCACCTAGAGGGAACTAGGTGGCTCATTGCATAGAGGGCTAGCCCTGGGCTCAGGAAGACCTGAATTCAAATCAATTCTCCAACTCTAGTTGTGTGAGCATGGGCAAATTATTTGATCTTTGATTGCCTTAATTTCCTCAACTGTTATATGGGGATAATCATAGCACCCATCTCACAAAGTTATGAGGATCAAATGAGATATTTGTAAAGCACTTAATATAGTGCCTGGCATATAGTAGGCATTTAATAAATGCTTTTCATGCATTAAATTACAATAAATCCAATTCACCAATTTTGTTATACTTCTTATCTGAAAAGCCTACAAATCTTTAAAACCAATCAGCTAGTATAATATGCAATATTTTACAAGTAACTTTCTAACCATTATTAGGCACATTATCATTATTCATTTTGTGAGAGACTAAAAAATATGAACCTTTGGTATATCATTTAAAAGGGGGTCATTATTTATTATTTCAATAACTGTAGCATAATTCTGATTTATTATAAATGATTTTCTAGTTTTCCCTGGTTTCCTATCATCATCTTAAATGAAAATTAAGACCTAGTTGAGCCACATAAATGCATTTAGCTTAATGATACAAAGCTCAGTTCTCATAACTCTTGGAGTCCCTGCACACCTAATTTATGGATATCTCAATGATTTCAGAGACAAGTGATGTACAGAGAGACCCTCTGGGAAGGAAATGGAGAAGAGAATTGAGCTGATTAGGTTAAACAGTTTTTTCCATCGTTTTTTCTATTAGAATTTATGTGGGAACAGAAATTTCAGGAAATTAACTAAAAGAATAAGATGAAGTGATTCATGTGAACATTTCTTAGGGATAGATCAACGTCTTGTGCATTCTTGTACTACAGATATAAGGATGTTCAAGAGATATGGGATTTTTATAGTGTTCAGCACTGCTAAGAATGTTAAGAGCTATATTTCTATATCTAAGTCTCTCTGAATTATATATTCTCATCAAAAATTAGTTGCATGGCTCTTTTTGAGGGAGCAAAGAATTTGAAATTGATGGGGATGCCCATCAGTTGTGGAATGTCTAAAAAAGTTGTGGTTTATGAATATAATGGAATACTATTGTGCTACAAGAAATGATGAGTAGGTAGATTTCAGAAAAAAAATACTTGGAAAGACTTATATGAACTGATACTAAGTGAAGTGAGCAGAACCGGGAGAACATTGTATACAACACCATTGTGTGATGATCAAGTATGATAGACTTAGCTCTTCTCAGCAATACAATGATCCAAGACAATTCCAAAAGACTCATGGTGAAAAATGCTATCCATATCCAGAGAAAGAACTATAGAGTCTGAATGCCGATTGGAGCATACTATTTTCACTTTTTTTTAAATTTTTCTTTCTCATAGTTTTGCCCATTTGTTCTGATTCTTCTTTCACAACATGATTATTGTGGAAATATGTTTAATATGATTGTACATGTATAACCTATATGAGATTGCTTACTGTCTTAGAGAGGTGGGGTAAGGAGTAAGGGAGGGAGAACAATTTGGAAATCAAATCTTTTAAAGTGAATGTTGAAAACTATCTCAACATGTAATTGGCAAAAAATGGCAAAAAAATACTACTAAGTGGGGGCAAAATATTTGCATGGATAACTCAAAATAAAAAACAATCTGATAATAATTTTATTAGAATATACTATGTTTTCCAATAAAAGATTAAAATTTCCAGTAATGTTTTAAATATTTTCTTGTGGTTGACTTGGGTTTTTCATAAAATTATTTTTAATAGACATTTCTTTAAACACAGATTCCATTAAATTCATACTGTCATTGGTTCATTATGTTGTGATTAAGACTTGGGTTTTCAAAAATAATGAAGCAGTCTTTGCAGATTGAAACACTTTGAGTATGGGCTCATTTTATATATGTTGCCTGACGACTGGCCAAAAGATAGTGAAATTTTTGTCCACAGGAAATATCAAAGACCACTGAAGAAAGGAAGGACAGCTACCTGCAATCTTACCATGCTGGTGAAATCACAGGTCTTTAAGGTACTCAAAATCCTAACATGGCATTAAAAAGTGCAGTCTTTTTCTCAAAGGGCAGCAAATACAGCAATTTTGTAGGCATTTTTGATTATGTAGTCCAGTGCATCAGATAATTCATGTCAGACACTAATCACCAAGGCAAGTGACTTCAAAAAGCAAAGCAAAGGAGATAGGAAGAAGAAACTAGGTGTGGAGACTTTAAGCCAAGTAAGTCTGTATGATCCTTGATAAAATCTTGCATCATTCAGCCCAAAGCAAGATGATCAACCTCTGCTTTCCATAAAACTCAGAGCATTAAGATGCACTGTGACTTCTAAAGAACTAGCTGCCTACAAATTCTCCCTTGCTTTCCCTCTTCTCACTTTATCTTCCATCTCTATTCCTTAAATGGATAGAACTTAGTATCCTTCTAAATAGGATTCCTGGCTGTTCCTCTTTTATTTGGAATTGATCTCCCCACACACACACCATAAAGTTGTAAGTCTATGCTTGAAATGTTTGAATGACTTCTTTATATTTGACTACATGGTGGAAGACGGTGGGGTAGTGATGAGAAATATAACAGCTGGCAGAAGGTTATACAGAATGTAAAAATAGAGCCACCACACTCTGATCAGTGTTTAGAGAAATGACAGATTTCTTCTCACTGTATGGAATTCTCTCCCTCCTCTTCCCAGCTTCCTGTCCTTAAGTTTCAGCTAAAATCAATCCCATTTTCTGAAAGAATCCTTTCCTGACCCACCTTGATATTATTGCTCTCCTTCTGAAATTATTTTAATTTTTTTACTGTATGTATTTTGTTTGTGCATAGTGGTTTTTATGTTTTCTCCTATTAGATTGTGAGTTCTTTGAGGCAGGGACTGGTTTTGGATATTTTTGTATATTCATTAATTAGCACAGTGCCTGCTTGGAACATAGTCAGTGCATAATAAATGTTCATCAAGAATTTGACTTTAGCTTGGGGTGAGAGTCTTTAAGCTTGTCATCTTTCACAGTGTCATTATTATTAACTTAAAAAATGATAGGGTACAGGACAGTGTGAACCTGTGAGATTAATTGCCTTAGACTTTAAAAAGAAACATTGAGTTCTTAAGTACTTTACATATGCCCATGGATTTGTGAGTTCACCAATAAGGAGTTTCCCTCCATTCATCTAAGAGAGCATAAAAACCAGCTGAAACTTCTTGAGCACAAGCTAACCAACTACGAAAGAAGTTTGTTTAGAAATATTCTCTGTAATTGGGTCAAAATAACACATCATTATCAATGTATTCCCAAAAAATTCACTAAAAATAAACAACACATAAAATTTAACAGTTACTTCATCTACTTGTTGATCAGTCATTTCAATCACATCTGACTCTTCATTACCCCATTTGGAGTTATCTTCACAAGGAACTAGAATGGTTTGGCATTTCCTTCTCCAGCTCATTTTACAGATGAGAAAACTGAGGTAAACAGAGTTAAGTGATTTGCCCAGAGTCACACAGCTAGTAAGTGTCTAAGACCATATTTGACCTTAGGAAGATGAGTCTTCCTCATTTCAGGCCCAGAAATTGATCTTCTGTACCACCTAGTTGCCCCCTATTTTGTCTATGATATAGGAATAAAAATATCTGCCTGTCCTGGCTCCAAGTTATTTGGGGGATCAAATTGTATGATATTTGTGAAGGGTCTTTGAAAATAGTAAAACACCATAAAAATATGGGAAGTAGTCTTATCATTTAAATTGTACCTAGCATTACTACATTTCTTCATGCCAACTAAAGTCAGGACAAGGTAGAAAGGCTTTGTGAGATTTTCTTTTTCTCCTCTCACAGAACTAAATACCATCACTGCTGTTCCAAAATACCAGGGATCCATTTATTTTGCAAGAGAATTCGGGAGCCTACATTTTCTAGTAATACCACTGACAATTTTATTTCTCTCCATTTGAAAATCAGTTTAAAATTTTTTACAGGGATCCTCAGAGTGAAATATTAAGCCTATTAGCTTCCAAAGGCCAAGCTAAGACCATGATCTGATAACTGTCATAAAACAAAATAAGTGACACTCTAAATCTGGTAACATTTTTTTTCTTTCTCTTGTGGGGTGGTTTTTAAGTTTCCGTTTGGTTCCTGTTATCCTATTAATTCCATAGATTTCATTCAGATCATGTAACTTGGCCTAAAAATTCAAATTCTTTACACTATTAAACATTTCCCTCCTTGTTCAACACTTTAAAGTCCCTTGGTGATTCAAATATGCTTACATCCTTAACCTTAAAAGCCCTTTATATTTTGGTGTCTCCACAAAGCTAAAGCTAGGCATGCACAGACTGCTGAAAGGAAGGAAGATTAATGATAAATAGAAGACAGATGACCTGATAGGAAAAGACTAGAAGAGGTCTGAATTTGAATACAAATCAGCAAAGACAAGAGGAATATTAATATTTTATATGTTAATATTCCATTTAATAAGGAAGCTCTTTGACCTGAGTTGATATCTACTATATTCTTCTAGTGTTGTAGACCTTTCCTGTCCTCTATAAGACAGTTTTCTAAAAACTTAACTAAGCAAATATGGTTATACTCCTGATACTTAAATGATACATAGCTAATTATCCTCTGGGATAATTGTTTCATATGATTTCATATATGAAATATAGATTTATGGCAAAGGAAAGCATGGGGAATAGTGGTGATGGTAATTACCCCTTACATTTATATAAAAACCTCAAGTCCTTGCAAGTGAATTCTATTGTATCTCGGTACAATTGAAAAAATACTACACAAGAAGTGAGTAAATATGAGTTGTAGATGCTTGTTTTCATTGACAGTGTAACTGGAGTAAGTTATTTATAAACTCTTTGGACTTTGGTTTCCTTCAACATAAAATGAAAGATTTTGCAAGAGTGGTCTCTTTGTTCCCTTCCAAAGCAACAAAGCCACTCTATTAAGTCATTAAAGAATTGCTTCCTCTTTCAGAGCACTAGACTACCTAAAGAACTGACTTGACTACACATCTACAAAAAACTTAACACATAATATAAAACTACAAATTGCATCAAATCTGAGGTTCCATAGCATACTGTTCAGATAAGCAAAGATAACAAAATTGAAAAATAAGGAATGTTGGAGAATATTAGAGACAAGAATATTAGAAAACAAGAATATTAATGCGCTGTTGGTGGACATATGAATTGGTCCAGTAATTCTTCAAAACAATTTGGAACTATATTCCAGAATTTACTAACCTATGCATGCCACATACCCTCCAACACAGCTTTATGACTACTAGGCCTGTACTCCAGTGAGATCAAAGAAAGAAGAAAAAAACCTTTAAGTACAAAAATACTTATAGCAGCTTTTTTTGGAGTGACAAAGACCTGGAAACTAAATTAAGCATGTGACCATCAGTTGGGGAATAAATGGACAATGATGATATATGAATTTATTTGAATAATGTTGTGCTATACACAAAAGGCCTGTTAAATGGCAGAACAGATAGAGTGCCAGGCCTTGAGTCAGAAAGATTCATCTTCCTGAGTTCAGGTCAGTCCTTAGCCACTTATTAGCTGTGTGACTCTGGGCAAGTTGCTTAACCCTGTTTGCCTTAGTTTTCTCATTTGTAAAATGTCCTGAAGAAGGAAATGGCAAACTACTCCAATATCTTTGCCATAAAAATCCCAAATGAGATCATAAAGCATAAGACGCAGCTGAAAAATACTGAAAAACAACAATGTAAAAAGGGCAAATTGGCTAGTATGGTTTTGTAAGACTTAAATAATTTCTCCCAGGGAGGCTGAGGCTGGCAGACCTTTTGAGCTGTAGAATTTTGAATTCAAGTTAGGCTAAAACTGCATCACCAACATGTGAGGTCATGGACTGGGGATGTATTAGTCTACTGAGGAAGAATGAATTAGCCAAGGTCAGGAAAGGATCAGATCAAAGTTTCAGTGGTCATCAACAGTAGGATAGCCCATGAGTGCCTACTGTGCTTCCAACCTGAGTGAGAAATGGAGACACAGCTCAAAAATGATTAAAGGGATGGTTTCAGAGAAATCTGGGAAGATTTACAAAAAAGGAAAATATATGACTACAATACTGTAAAACAAAACAACTTTGAAATATTCAAGAACTCTGATCAATATAATGACCAATTATTATTCTAAGGTGACAATGATAAGTTAGGACACCCATCTATTGACAGAGGTGATGGACTCAAGACACATGATGAGACACTTTGAACAGAGCCAATGGAGGAATGTTTCGTTTGACTATTCATATATGTTATTCAAGTGCTTTCTTTTTATTTTTCAGTGGGTGAGATGAGTGAAAATAAATTCTTTATAATTGAAAAACAACTTTAAAATATATAAAAATTTATGTAGAAAATAGGGAAAAATCAACTTAAAATGGACCAGCAGTGGGTGCATATGCATGTTTTTAAATAAGTGATTCCTACCTTATTTAGGAATAAGAACACTGTTACTTAAGCCATGATGGTAAGAGTAGCATTTTAGAAAATATGTTTGGAAAATGGGGGGGGGGAATGGAAGAGACTCATCTAAGCTTTCTGAAATTCCCCTCTAAACAACTTTAAATAATGCCTTAAATTAATTCCAGAGCAATAGAACACACAAAGGGTGAAATAATATGTAGCATATGACAACTTATAAGGTTGGCAAGAAAGGTTTGTCACATGGTAGTGAGATTAGAGTACAGTACAGTATAGGTTATGCCAGCACAGGCAGGGCCCAAGTGAACTGGCAGCAGGCCTTGGGGGCAACTGAATCAGTGGTGGCAGTAGTGACTTCTTGAGCTTGCAGATCACAGATAATGAGGGGATTGGACAACTGGTCAAAAGGAGATTATAGAGATCTCTTTATCAGCACTTGGTGCAGGCCTTTGTTGCATTTCCCATATACAGATGAAAATCACAATCCTTGGTCAGTCCCAAGGTGAAGAAGAATATTATCACATCACAGTTTCTGGCCACAAGGAAGAGGGAAAACCTGGTCACAGTTCTAGGGTATAAAAGAGTGCTTATGGTTACTCACAGACCAGGAGAGCAGTTACCAATCCTTTCTTATACTGGAGAATAAGTAAGGGCAGTGGGATATTGAATGGGGTTAAAAGAGGTATGAAAGAGCTATTATTATTATACTGGAGAAGATGATGCAGGGGAGGGTGGCAGGCAAACTTAAAGCTTACTGTCATTAAAATTGGCTCATAGAGAGAATAACATACATACTCAGTTGGATACAAAAATCTGTCTTACCCTATAAGGAAGTGTAAAGCCAAGCATGAGCAGCTTTCCAGAAGAATGCTGCTGTGAACAACTTTTCAATGTTCTGATTGCATAGTATAGTGAACACTCTATTCATTCAATAACAAATCAGAGCTAAACGTTCACAGAAAATCGAGGTACAACATTCACAACATCTTATCACTAAAATGGCCACCTAGTTTTCACCACAGTAGTCACAAAGTTTTGAACAAAAAACAATCATTTAGTACCTCAATCATTCAATCATCTCAATAATTCAGTCATCCTTAAGGAGGTTTGTCTCCTTAAGGGACACAAAGTACAATGGTCAAAGTCTTCACTCATGTTACAAATCCATGTACAAATCAATTTCTATTCAGTTATCATTCCCTATTCAATCATCAGAAAATACACAAGCCCTCCACCCCTAGGTCACTAGTAAATTACAATTTCTCAATCAGTAGAGTATCCAAGTAAAGTCTTCTTCCAGCTTGACTTGGGGTGGTCTCTCAGATTACCTGGATCCCCTTCCATGGTCCCAGATCCCACCTGGATTCACCAAACTGTCACCTGGGTTCAAAGGCAGACAGATCTCAGGTCCTTGTCCAGCTCTCCAAGTACTTCCTGTTACATGCTGAAGCTCACAGCATTCGTTCCACCTTAAATCCTTCACAGTCTCTGTTCCCAGGAAGTTAAGGCTTAACAAAGCCACCACAAACAGGTTCATGCAAAGTAGCAGCATCACAGTTATGCTTCCTCAGTCTGCAGCAACTCCAGCTGGCCCTTGGACTCAGCAGCTTCTCAGCAGAAGCTCCAGGTGGTTCCCAGAACCAAAATCATGTTACCCAGGTTCCCAAAATAGAAAAAAAAAATCATTCTCTCCAGCCTGGGGAGCTTACACACACACACACACACACACACACACACACACACACACACACACACACTAAATGTTAAGTAGCTGTTACCTTTGCCAATACAAAGGGATTTTCAAATTCAAATTACATTATCATTATAGGAAGTAAAAAGGGACAGGTATCATAGAAGGGAACAGGGGATTAATATCAGGGAGGGTAGATTGGGGAAGGCAGGGATGCATAATCAAAATTATTCACCAAGTCAATTTAATAAAAATGATAATTCTACCTAAATTAATCTATTTATTCAGTACCATACCAATCAAACTATCAAAAGTTGTTTTATCGAACTAGAAAAATAATAGCAAAATTCATATGCTATAACAAAAGCTCAAGGATATCAAAGGAATCAATAAGGAAACTGTGGAAAAAGGTAATCTGACCATTACCAGATGTCAAAATGTCCTATAAAGCAGGAATTATCCAAACAATACTGGCTAAGAAATAGAGTGACAGATCAGCGTAATAGATTAGGTACAAATTGCATTATAGTAAGTGATTATAATAATCTAGTATGTGATAAACCCAAAGATCCAAGGAACAAAAACTCATTATTAATTATTGGAACAAAAGCTCATTATTTGACAAAAACTGATGATGATAATGGAAAACAGTATGTCCCCCTCAAAAATCCCCCAGTTTGCCATATTAACTATTATTGATAAACGTAGCAAGCTGATTTGAAATTTTTAAAAAGATAAAGACTGGCAAAACACAGCTATCTCCATGTCCATTTCGAAAACAATATGCAATGTGTCAAGTAAGGCAAGAAAACAACAATAAAATGAAGAAAAAGAAAAAAAGTAAAAAGTGAAGATAAATTCCTTGCCTTTCAATGCTCAAACATCACATGTTCCCTTGGTTTTCAAACACAGAATCAAACGTGTTTTTTTATTGCTTCTTAATTAAATATATGAAAATATCTATTAATTTAAAGGTGAAGATACTACATTACTACAGATTGCAACTCCTCTACAGTTGTGATAATGAAAAGAACTCTGGTTTTCTTGGACCTCCCTAAGCTTGATAAAGTTCAGTTGCAGGGACCTGCCTCCTGCATTAAGCATGCTCCTTTATTCTGTCTTCTGCTGGAAACATCAACACCCCTTAACTGTGGATCTAAGTTCTTATTAGTCTCTCTTCCTTAGAAGTTGGAGATGGAGAATCAATGAGACACAACTATTTGAGAACCCAGCCTTACCCTATAAACCTGTGTCATTAAACCAGTATGTCTGTGGCTCTAGGGTTCTCTCTGTCTATATTCTATCTTGCTTGTTCTTATCTCATTGTAGTGAATGCCACCTGACTAATGTTAGACCTTAATCCTTACCTTAGGTGAGTTAAAATTATTGAGGTAAATGTCGTTGAATTAAATGTTACTGATCTTTCTGACATCTCTGTCAAAAATTCCCATGTTCCTCCAAACACATGAATTGACTGGAATAAGACATTCATAAGTTATGATCAAATAAAATAATCACATAAGTCAGGTTTCTAGTAAATATTTTCCCCACATTTTTCATGACTAGACTAATCTATTTATTCAGTACCATACCAATCAAACTATCAAAAGTTGTTTTATAGAACTAGAAAAATGATGCACAGTTTGTCCCCATGGCAGAAGCTTCTTAAGTTTAGAATAGAATAATCATTATACTAGTACAACCTTTGATAATCCAGGCTCTCAAATTCATTCCATGCAGGAGGGATACACCTTCCATGTCACTGCCAATACTCACCACTCACCATCTGCCACTGATGGGCAGGTAAGCCCAATTGCCCTAGAAGCAGTAGCTCCCAATCAGATCACCATCCCTATTCCCAGTCTGGTTCCCATAGCTATCATCAGAGGATCCATTCCTTGTAAGATTTGGCCTATCAACAGTCTCTGTAGTGCTACAGTCCCAGTTTCCTCAGCAACCATAGATTCTGAAGTTGGGTAAAGAGAATCCTTGACAATAATCCTTTGACCTGTCAGATCTCAACATCATAAATACTACAGCCTTACTCATGGGAATAATCCTAAAGAAGATATGTTGTTATCTGCTTTGCTGCCATACCCCACAGATAAAGAGGCCTTTCCATCAGACTTGCTGCTGAATTCTCATATATGTGTCACCTCTATTATAATGTAAGCCATTTAAAGAAAGATTGTCTTGTTTTCCTGTTCATCTCCAGCACTTAGTGCTTTGCTCATAGTAACTTCTTAAATGATTTTTGATTGATTCTTTCATTCATTCATCCATGGGTTGGAGACATATGCAAAAAATTATTTCATTTTGAATGCAAGCTTTTCTTTTTAAAAATAATTTCAAAGAATTTGTGTCTATTTTATCTGAAAGCACATGTATTTATTAACTTATTTATAAATGTGTGTAAAAGAGAACATGTAGGACAGATGCTGCTGGAAAAGGAAAGGGGATGAGCATGTAACAAGAAAATGTGGACATGCTATATTGATAAGTACAAAATACAAAAAGACCTAGCAAGAAAGCCTCAAGTTGATTGGATACTACAAAAAAGACTTATGGACAAAAATTCCACAGGATGAAAAGATATGGATGGGTTTGTGGTATAGATTTGAAGCAGTGGGAGTAATGTCCACATAAATAACTCTTTATGACTTATGTATTGAATGTTAGATATCCCTTGATGCAATATCATCTGTGTATTTGTGTTTATAAGATCTCTAATGAAAGTTGCAACTTGATTAAATAGGTTCTACCTCTACTAGACTACTGTGACCTGTAGTTATTTTCATTGCCACCCCTAAAGTCACTTCCTTTCTCTTATCCCAAGGAACTATGTCTTTGTAGCGTCCATTAACCATCCAAACTTTGGCCATGAGTATGAATCTCTGAATTCCTCTTTAAGCAAACTCTTTAAGTGAAAGCGGAATGATCCTTTAGTGATATATTTTCTAGAGGGGATTCTGTTGTATCTCTTCAGGTGCAGGTTTGGCTTAATGACTTATGAGGTGAGATCTAATCCAACTCTGACATTCTGTGAGACCATAATTCTACTTCTATTATCCCTAATGGCTTCCCCAGTTAGCTACGTTTTAGCTTTGGAATAATTTATTTGCCACAATAGCTTGAATAAAGTGACCTAAACCTTATTTTTTTTTTAATGCAAACCACTGGAATCCTAAGGGATTGGGATACTGACAATAAAAACAATGAAACTTCAATACTTTTTATTGGTGGATGAGTATAAATTTTAACTGATAAAAGTTCAAATGACTTGTTGACCATAAGGGAGTGGACTGAGGTTTGAATTCATATTTTCTGACCACAAATCTATGCCTTTTTCCCTTGACATACTATCAAATCTTCACAGGCAGCTTTTGAGAGTTACCTTTCCTCTCTTTTAAAGCTCCATTTTACACTTTTAATACTGTTTTTATAAGATTTTGAGGAGGAAGGGAATTTAAGAGATAATTTACTTCAGTTCTTTCTTTAATAGATTTGGAAACTGAGGCCCATAGACATTAGGTTATTTGACCGAGGTCATAAAGGCAATACATAGCTGAAATAGGATTCAAAGCCAGGTTCTCTAATGCAAAATTCCATTTCTCTTTCCACTACAGCATGCTTACTTTTCATTTTAAAAAAATTATATTTCTTCTCTAGGGATTTTGTAATCATTTATTTCTCCACTCCTATTCCCCTCCAACTTATTTCAAGCTGAATTTATCAATCTTCTCTATAATTTAAAAAGTGCAGTTAGGTCACCTGAAGGTGTCCTTTCTTTTTCCAGTTAAAAAAAAAACCTGATTCTCTTAACCTTTCTTCATATCTTAAAATCCTAAAGCCTGTTATCACTTCCTTTTTACTACAATATCCATGAAGAACAATTATATTCTTTAGGTAAGTCATGATGATAACACCAGATGCAGTGTACTAAGTGATCTCTGTGTTTTATAGAATGATTGCTGCCTCTTTTGATTTATTTTTTATTCTACTAACAAGTCATCTCACTGCTCGCTGTCTTCCTTACTATCACTAGGCAATAGTGAAGCCTTTCAGTGACAACTCACAAATCTTTAACTTGCCCAGTATATTTGTAATGCCTTAGCATGGGACAGATCTGCCCAGCTTATTTCTGACTCCCAAGATTTAGAGGCATAATTTCAATTTAATGTGAAGAGTTTTAGCTGGGTAAGTTCCATTAGGCTCTTTTGTCAAGGAGAGAATATACCTATTCATTCTCATGTAGAGTTTATATATTGAACTTCATCTTCAAATGAATGGTGCTGTGTAGTGTTTTGCAGAAATAGAGTTTTCCTGATTGTTCCAAGTTTGTAGTTTTATGGTCCTGGGCACACATGCATGAAAATCATCCATTATTATTGATCTGTCAGACCATTTGTTAACATTGGGTGCCTTTAGCGTATGCTTTAAAATATATAATATATATACATACATGAATAATGTGCAAGTATATAACATGCATGTATATATGTATGTGTGTATATGTATATATGTGTATACATACACATAAACATCTAAACATGTTCGTATATACACATAACCATAAAATAGATGGTTTATTTTAGGTAGCTCCCATATCTTCTTTATGAGCAACTTTTATTCCACATATGTTGTTCAATCTTACACCTAGTATGGATGAAAAACTCCTTACTGTTTTTATTGTGTGTTTTTGGCAAAATAGGTCAAGTATAATTTATTAGCATATGAAGACTTGTGTTTGGAAAGAGGTTGAGAGTTCAGAATTACTTTTCCTAATCACTCTTTTGTCAATATAAATAAGAAAAACTTCACAAAGGAATTTAATCTTCCTGAAATTAAGTGTCTTCTATCCTAGGAAGCTGAGTCTTTGATGGTGTGTGGGGGAGGGAAAAAGCAGGGAGACAGGGAAAGACACTAAGAGCTTCATACTAGGATATTGTCATAATATTGTTTTTTAATATTTGGTATTATGATTGAGGATAGGTATATATTTTTTACTACTGGAAGTGTAATATAATGTAGTGAACAATCCATTGACTCTGGAATCAAAGAACTTGGATTCACATTATACATCTTTCACTTATACATTTATTTCTTATCTGTGTGATGTTAAAAGTATTTTTTAAAATTCATTCATACCAAGAAGCAAATGATGTATAAGACATCCTCTTCCTTTTGTATTTGCATTTTAAAGGAGGGTAAAAAATTTTTTAGCAAAAGCAATTAATTCTTATGTGTACAATTGCAGGCATCGCTGAATCCCATAATCTCAAAGTTGGAAAAGTTCTTATAAGCAATTTCATGCCACTCATACCTGGAAAGGAATTCCCTTCTATAATAATCATAAGAGGTCATCCAGACTCTGAAAATCTCCATTGTTGTGGAAAGGTTTACATAATAGCGAGGGGAAAGAGCCATTTCCAGTGTTTATGAAATCATTCAGTGAGTTGACTGTCTATTCTATAAGTTCATAAAGCCAGTTTTAGGGGGAGGGATAAAGATTGTACCTATGACTTTACTAGCTTAAAGAATTACCAGATAGAATCAAAACTTCCCATCATAATATTAATCTCCTCTCTCTCTCTCTCTCTCTCTCTCTCTCTCTCTCTCTCTCTCTCTCACCATTTTTTTAGCCATACTTATTTTTTTTTTCCTTTTGGAGGGCAGTTGGGGTTAAGTAACTTGCCCAAGCTTACATGGCTACTTTTTGGGTGGGTGTTAAGTGTCTGAGGCTGGAACCAAACTTGGGTCCTCCTGACTCCAGGGCCAGAGTTTTACTCACTGTACCACCTAGCCGCCCCTTAACCATCCTTCTTATTTTTTTTCTCTCTTTTAAATTTTTTTTAATTAGTTTGTTTGTTTCCTTTTAGTTTACAGGATTCAATTACACAATTCCTTGAGTTTCACATTTTGTCCCATTCTCTCCCCCCCTCCCCATGGTGGCATACAGTCAAGTATAGGATCTGTAAATACTTTCACATTATACATTAGTCAGGTTATAAAGATGGATTGTATCAGATGGAATGAAAAATGGTAAAGAGGATATGAAACCAAACAAGAAAAGGAAAAAGATCAGGTATTTTGCTTCTATCAGGATATAAACTCAGTTCTTTCTAGTTCTTTCTCTGGATGCACACATTTCTCTCTATCATGAGTCTTTTGGGATTGACTTATATCACTGCATTGCTGAGAAGAGTCCAGTCTATCAAAGTTGGCCATCACACATATGTTGTGTCTGTAATTGTGTAAAATTTCTCCTGGTTCTACTCTTCTCACTCAGCATCAGTTCATATAAGCCTTTCCAGGTAAAAATAAAGACCACCTTCTCCTCGTTTCTTATAGCACACTAGTATTCCAAAACATGCATATATGACAACTTGTTCAGCCATTCCCCAATTGATGGGCACCCCCTTGATTTCCAATTCTTTGCCACCACAAAAAGAGCTGCTATAAACATTTTTGTACATATGGGTCTTCCTCCCACTTCTATGATCTCTTTGGGATATAACCCTAGGGGTGGTATTGCTGAGTCAAAGAATATGAAAGTATTTAAAGCCCTTTGGGCATAATTCCAGATTGCTCTCCAGAAAGGCTGGATCAGTTCACAACTCCACCAGCAATGCATTAGTGTTGCAATTTGCCCACATCCTCTCCAGCATTTGTCATTTTCCTGTTTTGTCATCTTAGCCAATCTGACTGGTGAGCTGTGGTACCTCAGAGTTGTTTTGATTTGCATTTCTCTAATCAATAGTGATTTAGAGCATTTCTTCATGTGCTTAGAGATATCTTTCATTTCTTTCTCTGAAAATTGCCTGTTCAGAACCTTTGACCATTTATCAATTGGGGAATGACTTGTATTCTTATAAATTTGACTCAATTCTCTACATATTTTAGAAATGAGTCCTTTGTCAGAGACATAGATTGTAAATATTCTTTCCCAATTTCCCACCTCCCTCTTAATCTTGGTTACATTGGCTTTGTTTGTACCAAAGCTTTTTAATTTCATGTGGTCTACATTATCCATTTTACATTTTATAATGTTCTCTAATTCTTGTGTAGTCATAAAGTCTTTCCCTCTCCACAAATCTGACAGGTAAACGATTCCTTGTTTTCCAAGACTGCTTACAGTATCAACCTTTCTACCTAGATCATGCACCCATTTAGACTTGATTTTGGTATATGGTGTTAGATAATGCTCTGTGCCCAGTTTCTGACATACTATACCATGCAGTTTTTGTCAAATAGTTATTATCCCAAAAACTAGGTTCTTGGGTTTAATGAAACAATAGATTACTATAGTCGTTGACTTCTGAATCTTGTGTGTCTAATCTATTCCATTGATCCACTCCTCTATTCCTCAGCCAGTATCAAGTAGTTTTTATGACTGCTGCTTTATAATACAGATTGAAATCTGGAATAGCTAGTCCACCTTCCCTACCATTTCTTTTCATTAATTCCCTTGATATTCTGGATAATTTATTCTTCCAAATATATTTTGTTACTATTTTTTCCAGCTTGATGAAGTAGTTTTTTGGTAAATTAATTGGTATGGCACTAAATATATAGTTTAATTTAGGTAAAATTCACTTTTATTATATTAGCTCAACCCAGCCACAAGCAATTGCTATTTTTCCAATTGGTTAGATCTGACTTTATTTGTGTGAAAAGTGTCTTGTAGTAGTTGTCATATAGGTCCTGGGTTTGTTTTGGCAGGTAGATTCCCAAATATTTTATAATGTCTACAGTAACTTTAAATGGGATTTCTCTTTCTATCTCTTGCTGTTGAATTTCATTGGAAATTTATAGGAATGCTGAGGATGTATGTGGGTTTATTTTATATCCTGCAACTTTCCTAAACTTATTTATTGTCTCAAGTAGTTTTTTTTTTTTACTTGATTCTCTAGGATTCTCTAAGTATATCATCATATCATCTGTAAAGAGTGATAGCTTGGTCTCTTGTTTGCCTAGTTTGATTCCTTTGATTTATTTTTCTTTTCTAATTGCTACTGCTAACATTTCTAGTACCAGATTGAATAAGAGGGGTGATAGTGGACACCCTTGTTTCACCCCTGATCTTATGGGAAATGCTTCTAGCTTCTCCCCATTACATATAATACTTCCTGATGACTTTAAATAGATGCTACCTATTATTTTAAGGAAGGCTCCATTTATTCCTATATTTTCTAATGTTTTTAATAGGAAAGGATGTCATATTTTGTCAAAAGCCTTTTCTGCATCTATTGAGATGATCATGTGATTTCTGCCAGTTTTAATGTTGATATGATCAATTATACTGATGTTTTTCCTAATATTAAACCATCGTTGCATTCCTGGAAAAAATCCTACCTAATCAAAGTGTATTATTCTTTTTTTTTTTTTTATTAAGCAATCAGGGTTAAGTAACTTGCTCAAGGTTACACGGCCAGTTATTTCTGGGTGTGGTGCTGAGTGTCTGAGCCCGGGATTCGATCTCCAGGTCGTCCCAACACTGGAGCTGGTGCTCTTACTCGCTGAGCCACCTGGCCGCCCCTAAGCAATTGGGGTTAAGTAACTTGCTCAAGGTTACACGGCCAGGTATTTCTGGGTGGGTGCTAAGTGTCTGAGCCCGGGATTCGATCTCCAGGTCTATCTCAACACTGGAGCCGATGCTCTTACTCACTGTGCTACCTGGCCGCCCCAAAGTGTATTATTCTTGAGATAAGTTGCTGTAGTCTTTTTGCTAGTATTTTATTTAGAATTTTTGCATCAATATTCATGAGGGTCTATAATTTTCTTTCTCTGTTTTATCTCTTCCTGATTTAGGTATCAGTACAATATTTGTGTCATAAAAGGAATTTGGTAGGACTTCTTCTTCACTAATTTTCCCAAATCAATTGTTCTTTAAATGTTTGATAGAATTCACTAGTAAGTCCATCTGACTGATGAGTTGTTCAATTTCTATTTCTGAGATGGGGTTATTTAAGTAATTTATTTCCTCTTCAGTTAATCTGGGCAACTTGTATTTTTGTAAATATTCATCCATTTCCCTAAGATTGTCATTGGGAAAAATAATTCCTAATTATTGTTTTGATTTCCTCTTCATTGAAGGTAGAATCTCCCTTTTCATTTTTGATACTCATAATTTGGTTTTCTTCTTTCTTTTTTTTTATCATATTGACTAAGGGTCTATCAATTTTGTTGGTTTTTTCATAAAACCAGCTCTTAGTTTTATTTATTAATTCAATAGCTTTCTTAATTTCAATGGTATTAATCTCTTCTTTGGTTTTCAATATTTCTAATTTAGTATATAATTGGGGATTTTGAATTTGTTCTTTTTCTAGGGTTTTCAATTGCATGTCCAATTCATTGACCTCCTTTTTCTCTAATTTAATCATATATGCACTCAGGGATATGAAACTTCTCCTAAGAACTGCCTTTAATGCATCCCAGAGATTTTGGTATGTTGTCTCATTATTATCATTCTCTTGAATGAAATTATTGATTGTTTCTATAATTTCTTGTTTGACCCACTCATTCTTTATGGTTAAATTGTTTAATTTCCAATTGGTTTTAGTCTGTCTTTCCATGGCCCTTTATTGCATATAATTTTTATTGCATCACTATCTGAAAAGGATGTATTTAATATTTCTGCCTTACTGCATAGAATTGTGAGGTTTTTATGCCCTAGAACATGGTCAGTTTTTGAGTATGTTCCATGAACTGCTGAGAAGAAAGTACATTCCTTTTTATCCCCATTCAGTTTTCTCCAGAGATCTATCATACCTATCCTCTCTAAAATTCTATTCAACTCCTTGACTTCTTTCTTGTTTATTTTGAGGTTAGATTTATCAAGTTCAGAGAGGGGAAGTGGAAGTCTCCCACTAGTATAATTTTGCTATCTATTTCTTCCTCTAATTCCTTCACCTTCTCTTCTAGGAATATGGATGCTATACCACTTGGTGCATATACGTTGAGTAATGATGTTGCTTCATTCTCGATGGTGCCTTTTAACAGTATATAGTTTCCTTCCTTATCTCTTTTAATTAGCTCAATTTTTCCTTTTGCTTTATCTGAGATAAGGATTGCTACCCCTGCTTTTTTTACTTTACCTGAGGCATGGATATATTTTACTCCAGCCTTTTACCTTTAACCTGTCTGTATCTCTCTGTTTCTTGTAAACAGCATATTGTAGAATTATGATTTCTAATCCATTCTGCTATCTGTTTCCATTTTATGGAAGAGTTCATTCCATTCACATTTAAAGTTATGATTGTTATCTGTGTCTTTCCCTCCATCCTATTCCCTCCCCTTTTAATGTTCATATTTTCCACCCTTCTCCCTTTCCCCCTTAATAGTTTTCCTTTTGACCACTGCCTCCCTCGGTATTCCCTTATCAGCCCCCCCTTCCTTTTCCTCCCCTTTCCCCTTAATTCTTCTCTCCCTACTAACCACCCCCCACCTTTCTTAGCCCTTTCCTCCTCCTACTGCCTGAAGGATATTTTTATACTTAATGAAGTATGTTATTTCTTCTTTGCATCAAGAGTGACAGGAACAAATCTCATAAGAAGCTCCTCTCCCTCCCCTCTTTCCCCCTAAAATGATATTTTTTTGCATTTCTTCTCCATAGAGTCCTATGTTTAACTGGTTGTCATTCCCTCCTTGCACCAGAAGCAATGAGTGAAAAGCTCATATGATTCCCATCTCCCTCCCTTCTTTTCCTCTGCTATACAGTTTTTATGCCTCTTTGTGTGGCATAATTTACCCTTTTCCACTTCATTCATTCCCTTTCTTCCATTTCAGTCCCTTTGTAGCACTTAATAAGATTTTTTTCTTAATCATCATTTTCTGTATTTTATACTCATACCCTCTACTTGTCTATAACCATTTTGTTATTATCAAATAACAGGCAGTGTGTGTGTGTTTCCTTGTTTACCTTTCTACGTCACTGTTGCATCTTGTAATTGGAGGTTGAATTTTCCATTGAGTTCTGGCTTTTTTATCAAGAAGTTCTGGAACTCTGTTATATCATTGAATGACCATCTCTTTGCCTGGAAGAATATGCTCAGTCTCGCTGGGTATGTGACCCTTGGTTGTAACCCGAGTTATTTTGCCTTCCAGAAAATTATATTCCACTGCTTCCAATCTTTCAATGTAGAGGCTGCCAAATCCTGTGCAGTACTCACTGTGGACCCTCGATATTTTAATTGTTTCTTTCTGGCTGCTTGAAATATTTTCTCTTTTATCTGGTAGTTCTGGAGTTTGGTCACAACATTTCGAGGACTTTTCAGTTTGGGATCTCTTTCAACAGGTGTCCAGTGGATTCTCTCAATTTCTATTTTACCCTCAGGTTCTAGTATCTCAGGGCAGTTTTCCTTAATGAGCTTTTGGAGAATGTTGTCCAGGCTCATTTTTTCATCATGATTTTCTGGTAGGCTTATGATTCTCAGATTATCTCTCCTGGATCTGTTTTCCAGGTCAGTTATTTTTTTCTTTGAGGTATTTGACCTCTTTTTCTAATTTTTCATTCTTTTTTTTTGACTAATTCTTGGTTCCTCATAGAATTATTTGTTTAAATTTGGTTGATTCTAGTTTTTAGCAAATCATTTTCCTTGGTTAATTTTTGGAGATCCTTTTCCATATCATACACTTTTCTTTTTAGGGAGATGTTTTCTTCATTATAATGTTTTTCTAATTCTGCTATTTTGGTTTTGAGAGAGCTATTCATTTTGTCTTCTATCTCTCTCATTCGGTTTTCAAAGTTCCTTTTTGATCTCATCTAGGAAAGCTTTCTGTTCTTGGGACCCATTCCCTATTGATGTTTCAGCTGTGGGTGTGGAGTCCACATTGTCTCCCTCTGAGTTTGGTTCCTCCCTCTGAGGATAGTAGGACTCCAGAGTCTTTGTCTTTGTAGTCTGCTTTCTACCCATTTTGAGGCAGGGCCCTAGCCATGCCATTCCTCTAGGTATCCCAAGCCTTTACTGTAGAGGGTTTTGCCCTGGGGCAATAGTTACTATGTTTTCCAGGTCAGAGGGGGGGAGTTGGAGCAGGTAAGGTTCACTCTGTCATCCTGGTCTTTGGAGGTCCTGATAGGTTTTTTTTTTTTTATTTCTGGGCTATGAAGTGGTAGCCCCAGGAGTATTTGCTGTCCAGGACAGGGTCCCCTGTATTTGCTTCTTACCTTGCTCTTTCCAGTCCCAGCCCTTTGGTGATAGGCCTGGTAGTAGCCCTTGTGGTTGGTGGGATGACTTGCCCTCCGAGTTGATCAGGCCCCTTCCAGGTCTGCCTCTGTGTCTGCCGGCCACACCTTCCAGGCCTGCCTCTGTGTCTCAACCATCCTTCTTATGCCATTGGTATAGGGAACTTCCATTGAGGAACTTTTTCTTAAACATAAATCAACACTTTCTCTGAAACTTTTAGTTTTAGTCTTTGAGAGTTAGGAGACTAAAGCCTAGAGAAGTTGAATGCCTTGCTCAACATCACAAAAATAATTTGTCAGAGGCAGTATGTGAACTCAAATCTCCCTGGCTTTGAGGCCAGTTCTCTCCACTATAGCATACAATGTCTGAAATATAGTCTGTCCTAAACATATACTTCTATGAATACCAGACACTATGGCCAAGTCTGGTTGATTCCACCTTCACCACATTTCTCCTGTCACCTTCTTTCCACTCACATAGACAAACTTTTGGTTCAGGCCCTCATCACCTCTCACATGGAGTATGTTAATGGTCTTTTAATTAATCCCTTTCCTCAGGTCTTTGCCCTCTTGATCCATCCTCTATACAACTAAAAAAAAATTATATTCCTAAAGCACTGTTGTGATAATGTAACTGCCTTGCTCAATACCCTTCATGGTAACCTATTATTTCTAGAATACAAATATAAATTTATGTTTGGCATTTATAGTTCTTTGCAACTGGCTCCAATCTACTATTACAGACTTGAGTTATTCCAAATCACACACCCTTCAGTCTAGTCAAATTATTCTTTTTGATTTTTCCTCATATGCCAAATTCTGTCTCCCATCTTAGCCCTTATGCCTTTGCACAAGCCATTTTCCATGTCTTGAATGCACTCCCTCCTCACTTTTGCCTCTTACAATGTCCAAGTGTCCTTCAAAATACATGCAGCATTTCCTGACCTCTGCAGTTGCTAGGAGTTCCACCCCCAATTATCTGCTATTTATTTTGAATGTCTTGTTCTCCTCAAAAAATTTTGTTGATTAAAGATTTAAAAAAATATATTTTCTAGGCACACATTAAGTATATTTTAAATGCTTGTCAGTTGATTGAATTCCATCAGAACATCTGACATGGCAGCCTTGATTCTCATTGAAATCATGAAGTCCCCAAATATGAATAAGGAACAAGTGAGGGAGAAAATTCAGCTATAATGAGAAACTGATTCTTTACTTCCAAATTCTCCACACATCTTTCCTACATTTGCTTTCTCCTCAATTCCATGAACTTTGTATCAAAGGATCATGGATTTCAGAGTGAGAAGTTATCTTTTTAAGGTGATCTAGTCCAATCCCATCATTTTATAGCTTAGGAAACTGAGGACCATATTAGTGATTAGATGAGCTTCCCAAGGTCACACTGATAGAAAGTGGCAGAGGCAGGATTCAAACTCAGGTCCTCTGATCCCAGATTCAGTGCTGTTTCTGCTGCGCCATATTTCCAGTGTTTTGCACAAGTCAAAATTCTCCAGAAATTGAAGTGCTCTAAAAATCTAATATTAAAGCAATATGTCTTTAGGAGGTAAAGCAGCTCTTGATAGCATGAAAAATTGGTTTCTGCCATATGGTTCATCTTTCTAATTTTTTGGTATTATGTGGGGAAAAAGAAATCTTTTTTTCATTACAAAAGAAATGTAATTTATGCTTTCTTCAATATGTGTGTCTGCATGGCTATGCAGAAGGAAATAGATTAGGGTATATTTATTTTAATACTTCATATATACATATGTGTGTGTGTGTAATTTCACTAGTATGTTATACACTCTATTAATATAGATCACAGAACTCTTTATCTTCCTAGGTGTGGATAAAATGTTACTTTATATCAAAGTTTTGGTAATAAAACTTTCCAAAAGTAGTTTCTAGATCCTAGGATAAGACATATGATCTATTACCATATCAAAATCTTAAGCAATGTCATTTCATCAGATTCTCCAGAGAATTCACTGATCTGGTTTGACCTTCATGTATAAAAAGTTGATCTTTAGATTATGATGAAGCATTATAGTGCCAACATGATAGTCATAGCACTAAGGGTAACTATGAATAGTTCTTACATAGCTGTTAATTCCAAAATATAATAGACTCTCCATATAGAAGACAGAAGCAAAACATTTAATCAGACAGCCAAATTCCAACAACAGAAAACTGAAACCAAACACCAGAAAGTCAAATCCATCACAGCAACAAAGAAGTTAATACACCTTATCACCACAGGGAGCAACATCATACTTAGCTGTCTCCTTGCCTGAATCCTCTCCTCCCTCCTGTATAACTTCTATGACTCCTAGCTTCCTGCTCAACTCTGCTCCACCCTTCAGCAAACTCCTGGCACCTCAGGATCCATGTGATTACATTCAGCCTTTTAAGGGGCAGGGAATATCTTCAAATTCCCTTAGGTCTATTAAGGGGCAGGGAAGATCTTCAAATTCCCATTACAATTACAAGCATCAGAGGAAGGCTTTAGAGGAGAAGCAGAAAATATATGTACATATCAAAAATACATTGTTTTACCAGCTTGAATATTCCCAGTGTGAATATACAGATACAGATTGCCATTCAGTATGGTGTATTTGTTGTGGTTGTTCAGTCATTTTAATTGTATCCAACTCTCTGTGACCCTATTTGTGGTTTTCTTGGCAAAGTTACTGGAGTGGTTGGCCTTTTCCTTCTCCAGCTTATTTTACAGATGAGGAAACTGAAGCAACCAGTCTTAAATGACTTGCCCAGGGACAGACAACTAGTAAGTATCTGAGGCCACATTTGAACTCAGATGTTCCTGACTCTAAACCTGGTACACTATCCATTGCACCACCTTAATGCCCCTTTAGAGTATATAGAGACAGTAGACTATAGTATAAAGTGTTTTTAAGCAAGGGAAAATTGTGTTCAAATCCTATCTATGGGAAAGACATATTCTCTTTCCATGAAACTTAATCTCTAAGAAACTAAATTTCCTCTTCTATAAAATGGTGATAATAATGCCTATCAGTCAGCTAACATTTATTAAGCATCTATTATGTTGCAGACATAATGCTAAGCAAGAAGAAGAAAATTAAGGGGAAAAAAAGTCTGACAAAATTTAAACAACTAGGTACAAACAACATAATATAGGATATAAATGTAAGATAAGTTGGAGGTAGTCTCAGAGGTAAGGCATTAAAATTAAGCAGCACAGGGAAAGGCTTCTTGAGGAAAACAAAACTTTAGGTGAACCTTGAAGGTAGCTAGGTAAGCTAGAAGACAGAGATGAGGAGAAATAGTGTTTCAGACTTGGGGAACAGATAGTGAAAAGGCCTAGAGTCAGGAAATGCAATGTTCCTTGTGAGGAATAGCAGGAAAGCCAGTGCCACTGGATCACAGATTATATAGGAAGCAGTAAGGTATAAGGAAACTCAAAAAATCAAACCAGATCAAGTTATAAAGGGCTTTAAAAGCCAAACAGAGAATGGTATATTTGATTCTAGATACAATAAGGGGCCACATAAGTTTATTGAATAGGGAGGGCATTGGCATGATCAGATCTGCACTTTAAGATCAATTTGATAGCTGAATGGAGAATAGATTGAAATGGAAAGTAATATGAGGCAGGGGGACCCGCCAGCAGTATATAGCAATAGCTGAAGAGGAAGGTGATGAGGGGTATCGTAGGATGATTGTAGTGTCAAAGGAGAGAAGGAATAAAAGAACGTGGGGAGGGGGAAAGTGAAAGAGAGTGAGAAGTTAAGGATGATCCCTAGCTTTCCCTGGGTGACTAAAAGGATGGTGGCACCCTTGATAGCAATAGAGAATATCATTAATGTAAATGGCTAAGACCCAAACAGTTCTCTTAGATTGTTCCAGAGAAGCAGAGAATCTCCAATTAAGCAACTTTCAAGGACAATGTGAATTCTAACTCCATGCTTATCATGTCACCCACCAGGCTTAACCTGTATAGAAATGGAAGCTATCCTACCCACTGGCATTAACCTTGTTGATCAAATTCTTGGGTGTGGGAGAGATTTTAATACTTCCTTGGTTTTACCGATTTTGTTTTTATTCCCTTTATGTTTCTTTCTGTGACTGCATGCTGTTCTTAGCCTCCATGTCACTTAGAATGACAACAGAAACTATAATGTTGAAGGCCTTCTTGCTCACAGATTATTTTACTAATAAAGGGGAAAAAACAAAAACCAGTTATCAAGGGATCAATCTTATCACCATTGCATTATGAAAAAGATAACCTGCTACTTGAAGGTGAATGCGAAGGCTTTTTAAGAATTAAGGTTTTGTCAGTATTATTGTCTCTTTGGTAGATTTAAATAGAAGTAATTCATTCAGTATTGGGTACCTACTGCTGGTGCTTCCAGTTCCTTCTTTCCTTTCACTCTCTTAACCCTCAACACTATGGCTTCCAATCTTTTCAGCTGAAACCAATTTCTTCAAAGCTACCAATGCTCTCTTAATTTTCAAACCCACTGGCCTTTTCTCACTCTTCATCTTTGTGAATGGCCTCTCTGTAGCCTTTGACATCAAGCATCATACCGCTTTTCCTTGTTGTTTGTTTCTCTCCATGTTTTTGTGACGTTGCAAACTCCTTAATACAGTCCCTCATCACCTTATACTTGGACTATTGCACCAATTGTTGGTCATCCTTCCTCAAGTCTCTCCCTATTCTCCATTCTTCACTCAGCTATCAATTTGATCTTTCTAAAATGCAGGTCAGACCACATCATCCCTTTATTCAACAAACTCTAGAATCAAATAAAATATATTATTTGGCTTTTAAAGTCTTTCATAATCTGACCTCCTTTCCAATCTTTTTACAACTTACTCTCCCTCTACATTCTGTAACCCAATGACACTGCCTTTCTTGCTGTTCCTCCCACAAAACACTCTGTCTCCCTATTATGAATTTTTTCACTCACTGTCCTCCATGTCTGGAATACTCTGCCTCATTATTTCTGGCTCCTGGCTTCCATGGATTCCATCAGGTCCATCTGAAATCCAATTTTCTGCAAGAAACCTTTGGAAATATCTTTGAATTTCCTTCACTCTAATATTAAGTCTAATTCATCCTATAGTACACATCTTATTTGCACTTAGTTGCTCATGTATAATATCCACCATTAAACTATGAGATCCCTGAAATCCAGGACTTTTTTTCATCTTTCTTTGTATTACCAGTGCTTAACAAAGTGCATAGCATAGAGTAGGAAATTTAAATCAGGCTTCATTTGTCTCGATAACTATTATACACTTAGGGCTGTGCTATATTATGGCATATTCCTTGGACAATAATTTCTAATACCATCTAAAGCATCAGTATTTCCCAGTCCAGACTTTTTATTCAAACACTGTTCATGAAAATGTGTATGGAAAAGAATGACCTCGTTCTTACTTTGATTTCCTTTTAATAATTACCTTTTCTATCAGAACTAAAGATGGTAAATGTTAGAATCACCTAACAACTTAACTCTATGACTGAGGAAAAGAGCATGGATATTCCCATTTAGATCATGACTCATTATTCTATACCTTTTAGTGTTGTTGTTTTATAAAGAGAACTTGGAATGCTCAGTAGTTAGCAATGCAAAATTTGTCTTCTGGGCTTTATGGGGCCCCATGCCCCAGACAAATTGACACCTGTCAAAGACCTTAATTTAGAAGGGTCAAGATTACTCATTGCATCCTGGGCTATCACCAATAATTTTTAACTTTGTCTTACCACTGGCCAATGATGACTCTGTAAAAGAGAGTGAAATTGATTACTTTTCATAGCTCTGCTTTCTCATTCATGTACAATTCAAGACATCACACTCGTGATGCAATTAGAGCTCCACAATCAGTGGAATTGTTAATTATTCTAAATAACTCAACTTTAGCTTAAAGAAGAGAAAGAAGAAGGCTTTTCATGCCTATTTTGAAGAGGTGGAACATTGTATATAATATTGAACTTTCTGTTGTATTGGTTGACTTTGTTTTCTTTTTCCCCTTTGCTGTAGAATGTCACTTTTTCTTAAAAGAGGTAGGGATACATTAGAGAACATAGGTGAAAAAAATAACATATAACAAGATTTGTATTTGTCAAAAATATAAAGAATAGGAACTGGATCTGTAATTTTATGGCAAATTCATGGGTGATGAATGTTGGGTGAGGAAAATCACTATACTAGTGGAAGTCAGTTCCTTCTCTATAGGTACAGTCTTAGGAAAATGCCTGTAGTGTAGAGAGGTTGTGTCTAGCTCAGGATTACACAACTGGTATGTATTCTAGGTAATACTTGTATCCAAGACTTCCTGGCTACAAGGTTGTAAAGCCAAGCACAAGCAGCTCTCCAGAGAACTGCTGCTGTGAATAGCTTTAAGGTTTGATCACATAGTATAATGAACTCTCAATTTATTCAGTAATAAGCTAAGACAAAACATTCATAGAAACCAAAGTATGGCAATCAAAATGTTATAAAAACTTATTACTAAAGTGGCCACATAGTTTTCACCAAAGTGACCACATAGTTTTAAACAAAAGATATCATTCAGTAAGTCCTTAACTCAGTAATCTTTAAGGAACAAGGCTCCTTAAGGGACACAAAGTACAAAGGTCAAAGTTCTCCACCCCTAGGTCACATTCTCTTAATCTCAAAAAGTATTCTGTCTTCTTGATTGGAGATTAGTTTCCAGTCATCCTTAACTCAATCATCTTTAAGAGGTACAAGGTACAGAGTACAAAGTTCTCCCACCCCAAGGTCACAGTAAATCATGATCTTCTCAGGCAGCATTAAATACCTGAGGGGAGGTCTTTTCATTTTAACTTGAGGCTGGCTCCCAAATTCCATGGTTCCTCTTCCATGGGTCCACCTCTTGCCTGAATCTACCCAACTGTCACCTGGATTCAAAGGTAGGAAGCTCTTGGCTCCTCATCCAGCTCCTAGTCCAGTTCCTGCTCCATATTGAAGCTCAGAGTGTCCAGTCCACCTCAAGTCCTTCACAGTTTCTGGGAAGACAAATCATAACAGAGCCAAAACAACATTCATACATATTGACAGCACCATCCTCAATTCACTTTCTGCCTGTGAAATCAACACAGATGCACAAAGTCTGAGAACTCAACACAAATTATCAGTATAGTCCCAGGACCTCTGAAACCCTCCTCTAAGACTTCTGTAAACCGACAAAAAGAAAATCCTCTTTTCAGGGCTTCCAGTAAGGTCCCAGGGCTTCTACACAAAGTATTACAAACACAAGTCAACATAGAACAGACAAACAGAGTTCTGGGATACCATGAGTTTTCTCCTTCTCAACTCTGCCACAAGTATTCCCTTCTCAGTTCAGTTCTCTCCCAGCTTGTGCTCAGCTTTTTATCTGGTCATTAGCTCCTCCCTATTCTGTCCACCTCTTACAGCCTTCCTGTTCCTGCCTTTGGCAAGTCCTTCCCACTGTGGGTTTCACAAGTTCTGTTTCTTAACAAAGACTTGATATAATCATGGGCAAGGCTCAAAAAAAACTTGAACTGAAACAAGGTGATAAATAATTAAATAGCTGAAACAAGGTGCTAAGTACTTCTTTGCTTGCCATTACATAGGTCTATTCTGTAGTCATTATAATATATTATAAACAAGAGGATACTGAGCACAATCTAATGATGACTTGGACCCTAAATAGATAAATCATATAAATATGTAATGAAGAATAAGCATATAGACCACTTCAACAGATATATTGACAAGCCATTTACAAACAGTGCATAATTCAACAGAAGTTATTGATTCTGGATAACATACAAAATTGTCTAAACTATAAAATATATAAGTACCTCTGTATATATGTTGAGATTACAAATGGAGAAGCTTGTGAATGCTGGGGAGAGTGAGTTACTCCTGGAACATTAAGTAATCTTTTCAGTTATGACAATCTAGAAAATACCAAACCATTGTGATTTGTCACTTTTAGTTTTATTTTGTATACACGTTATTTCTTATTTGGAAACACAGAATTTCACTGCTCTACATGTTCACACATACAGATGTTGCATTTTAACTAGAATGGTTTAAGTATGAAATATTTTACTTCAGAATTCAGGCTTTTAAATTTGTAAATGAAGTTTGCTGTGGGTGGAGAGAACTAAAAAATGGCCATGTTTATGAAGTATGTGCATGTGAATCAGGAAAATGAGATGATCTCTCTAAAGAATTGGTATTGAAAATATTTTTGTGAATATTAAGTGACCGTTGTGAACCTTCAAAAACATACCAATATGTCCCCCCCTCACTTTAAGAGTAATAAGGGCATAATCATTTACATCAGAAACAGTTTCTGAATTAGGCTATCGTATTTTTTGAGTGCTTCTCTACATGTACTACATGTAAGCATGTATGGAGAGAAGCATAGAAATGTAAAGAATGTAACAAAATGAATGCAGGATGTAGGGAAAAGATGCTTGTGTTTAATCTCACCTCAGATTCTTCCTGCTTATTTAGCTATATGAAAGTCACATAAAATGCTCAGGGCCTCAGTTTCTACAGTTTCTCAGGACCTCAGTTATCTACTTTATAATTTTTTTAGGAAAGTGTTTTGCAAACCTTAAAACACAATGTAAAAGCAGGCTATTATTACAGATTTTTCATTATGAAGGACTAATTGACTATTCAATAATTTTAAGATGATAATTGTTCAACAATTTATAAATATCATATGAGTTATAAAACAGATGGATGTATATTCACAAGATATTTGCCACTTTGATGAAAGGGATCCACAGCAAAATCTAGGGCAAGAAAGGATTACAGGTAGATTGTGGTTATCCTCATACTAATTTTTGAAGAGAACATTACACTAATTGCAGCATCAAATATATGTTCAACATCTTACTAAGTTTCAGTAGAGTGTTGTTGTTGTTGTTGTTAAACATGGACTTTTATAGAAACCTTAGTGTTATAGTAAGTGTTGTGAAATTTTCTGAAAGCAATGAAGACCCCTTTTCTTTTCTTTTACAAATTACTAAACATTACTGCTCAGAAGAACTAAAGATAAATATCACACAGAGGGCCATGTAAAGGTATATAATGGGTGTAATTAGGCTGCAATCTTTAACCTATGAACACCAATCAACAGAGAACTCCAAAAAAATATGATTAAGTGATGAATTATATGGCAAAAAAGAGAAAATGGTCACACAGCAAATATAAGGGACATATATGTAGAAGGCCAAGAATTCTCCAACTGGTGCCATCAAAATTCTTTATTATAATGGACAACTCTGTGAGCAATGGAGGGACCAGAAATTTGGGGAAAAGGTGATGTATATTAATATTTTAAAATAAAGAAAAAGAAATTGAACATATATAAAACTCAAGGTTTAATCTCAGCATCTATATCCTCCAAGCCCCAGGATATGTATATGTGCATAGTAGTGTTCTAGGCTTAGTATGTAATACAAAAAAATATAATACTGTCCCTGCTTTCAAGGAGTTACACTATTTAAGCTATTTTTTCCCCTGAAGATAAATGAAAGTTTGAATGACACATTTCCATAAAATATTTTATTGGGAAAATCTGTCTTGACAATATTTTTTAAAGCATTTGTGTGCTATAAGATAGCAACTAAATTTCTATTTTGTTGTACTTTGGCCATGAAATACTTAATTTTGGATGCATTGCTTCATGGAGTTCTCAAAAGATTATGGCTTATTACAAGCAGATGGTACCATTCATTGTCTGGGATTACATCATAGAGTAAATTTATGTATCACAATAAATACCTCAGTATCTGAGGGTTGACATGAAAAGAAAAGAAAAAATTAAAGAAATTTAAGTGGTGTCTAGGTGGCACAATGAATAGAGCACTGGCCCTGGAGTCAGTAGGACCTGAGTTCAAATGCAGCCCCAGACACTTAACACAAAAACTAGCTGGGTAACTTTGGGCAGGTCACTTAACCCCAATTGCCCTTTAAAAAGCAAAGAAAGAAAGAAGGAAAGAAATTTAAAATATGGATATCACCTATTATTTATTTCTCTTTGTGTTTTACTTAACTGTTATATTTTAAGCACACTGAAAATAATGCAAAAGAGAAAGCATGGAAAAAGAAAAAAATGAGGTGGTGTCAAAAAACCTGGATTCTAGTTCTGTCTCTCTACCAGTAATAAGCTTTAAATTTTTGAGCAGTCTGGGCCTCAGTTGTAATACTGATTGTTGTTCAAATAAACGATCACTTACTAAATATGTACTGCATACCAATTTGGCAATTAGGTGGCTCCATGGACAGAGTGCCAAGACTGGAGTCAGGAAGACTCATCCTCCTAAGTTCAAATCTGGCCACAGATACTTATTAGGTGTGTGGGCAAGTCACTTAACTTTGCCTTGTTTTCCTCATCTGTCAAATGAACTGGAGAAGGAGATGACAAACTGACCCAGTATCATTGGCAAGAAGAAAATGGGGTCACAAACAGTAGGATATGATTGAGGAAAACAAAAACAAAAAACAACATGTGCTGATAAGTCACTGTTTTGTTTTAGGTTTTTTGGATGCAGGAGGTGCAGAGACTAGTGCTGTTGCCAAGGCTTTCAGATTCTGGGTTTTAAACTGCCTTTATTAGATTCTGTTTGGAGCTGGCATTCAAGATGGTAGTGGTGATGGTTTGACTTAGCCAAAACATGCTGCCTCCTGTCCCTTACCCTGGGTGTATTTGTTGCTCGTGTCTTTATTTCTGCTTAGATGTTTTGTATGATAAAGTTGACGATAAACTTGATAATTTTTTTTTAAAAACACACTAGAACATTTTCATCTGTAAAATGAGGAAATACTTTTTAAACATTTCAGGCTACGTGATACTGACAAAGACCTTCGTGGTCAAGCATTCAGTAGTTTGGACCCACTACCTCTAGAGATCATCTCTCAAGACATTATTTGTCCACAACCATGTTCTTTATTTATAAGGAAGATCAAGATTGATACATGCCAACCTACAATAAACCTTGGGTACCTGAAACCTTCATTCTTTTCAGTACTTCACATTTCATTTTAGAATACAAAAAATAGAATATATTACAATTCATTACTATTATTTCCTAATTCCTGAATCCCAATTCAAAGTACTTAGCTACCTCAGCCTTTTTTTTGCTCCTCCATCTTCATTTGACTCCCTAATTTTGGAGATCTGCCACATCTGAGATTTAATTCCTTGCCTTTTTTTCTCTGCATTTACTGTTGCCATTCATTTCCACTTTTTATGATTTCCCAGTTTCTCCATACATTCCAGATAACAAATATGTTTACCTCCCTTTCATCTGGAAAAGACTGCTAGATGGTACAATGCATAGAGTGCTGAACCTGAAATCAGGAAGACTTAATTTCAGCTATGGACTTTGTCACAAAACCTCTGACTTCCTCAGTTATTGAAACCAAAAAATGGGTATGATAATAGATCTATCTCCCAGGAGTATATGAGGATAAAGGGACACATTTGTAAGGTACATAGCACACTGTTTGACAAATAGAAGGTGCTTAATAAATGTTTGTTCCCTTCCCTCTTACCTACAAAATTTATTTTTAAATATATATGTATATATGCACATAAGTTTTGTTTCATAAAGTATTTCCCAATTACATGTGAAAAATTAGCATTCATTTTCTAACATTTTGAGTTCCAAACTCTGCCCCTACCCCCAACCCTTACCACTTCATGAGAAAGCAATTTGATATTGATTGTACATGTGAAGTCATGCAAAACACATTTCCATATTAGCCATATTGCAAAAGAAAAGAGAGAACAAAAAAAGGAGAAAAATAAAGTTTTTTTTTTTAAATTAAGGTTCAATTTGCAGTCAGACTCCATAAGTTTTTGTCTGGAGGCAGATAGAATTTTTCATCTTGCATCCTATGAATTATCTTGAATAACATTGCCTTGATCAGAGCAGTTAAGTCTTTCATAGATTCTTTTAATTTTTTTTATTTTTCCCCAATTACATATCAATACAATTTGTAGCATTCATTTTTATAAGATTTTGAGTTCCAAATTTTTCTCCATCCTTCCCTGCCCTCTCCTCTTCCTAAAATGGTAGACAATTTGATATATTTTTACATGTGCTATCATGTAAAACACATTTCCATATCAGTCACAGTTGTGAAAGAAGAAACAGATCAAAAGGAAAAGAAAAACATGAAAAAGAATAAATGAATGTAAAAAAAGTGTGCTTCAATCTGTATTCAAAGTCTATCAGTTATGTAGATGTTGCTGGTACTGTGTACAATATTGTCCTGGTTCTGCTCATTTCACTTTGTTATCGGTCATACAAGTCTTTTCAGGTTTTTCTGAAATCTGCCTGCTCATCATTTCTTCGGGAACAATAGCTTTCCGCTACATTCATATACCACAGCTTGTTTAACCATTCCCCAATTTATGGGCATCCCCTCAATTTCCAATTCTTGTTCACCAAAAAAAGAGTTGCTAAAAATATGTTTGTATTTGTGGGCCTTTTTCCTAATTTTATGATCTTATTGGGATACAGACCTAGAAATAGTATTGTGGGATCAAAGGGTATAAACAGTTTGATTGCCCTTTGGCCCAAGTTCCAAAGTACTCTACATAATGCCTATATCAGTCCACAACTCCACCAACAGTGTCCTAATTTTCCACATCCTCTCCAATACTTATCATTTTCCTTTTTTGTCATATTAACCAATCTGATATGTGTGAGCTAGTGCCTCAGAGTTGTTTTAATTTCTAATCAAAAGTGATTTAGAGCACTTCTTTCTATGCCTATAGATAGCTTTGATTTCTTTATCTGAAAACTGCATGTTCATATCCTTTGACCATTTATCAATTGTAGAGTGGCCTATATTCTTATAAATTTGAGGAATATTTTTATACATTTGAGAAATCAGGCTTTTATCAGAGACACCTGCTGGAAAAAAATTGTTTCTCAACTTTCTGCTTTCCTTCCAATCTTGGTTGTATTGGTTTTGTTTGTGCAAAAGCTTTTTAATTTACTATGATGAAAATGATCTATTTTATATTTCATAATGCTATCTCTTATTTGATCATGAAGCTGTTGCTTAACTTTTTCTTTAAGGATTTGGATACTGTACCACCTTGTCCATATATGTTTGGTATTAATATTACTACATTGTCTGTGGTAGCATTTAGCAAGATGTACTTTCCTTCCTTATCTCATTTAATCAGGTCTGCTTTTGCTTTTGCTTTGTCTGAGATCAGGATTGCTACACCTGCTTTTTTTTTTTACTTCAGATGAAGCATAATAGATTCTCTGCAGCCCTTTACTTTTACTCTGTGTGTGTCTCTGCTTCAAGTTTCTTGTAAAGAGCATATTGTAGGTTCCTAGTTTTTGATTCATTCTGCTATACACTTCTGTTTTATGGGGCAGTTCATCCAATTCACATTCACAGTTATGCTTACTGTTTATTTCCCTCAATATAATTTTCTTCCTGTTTTTTCTGTCTCTCCTTTCCCCCTTTCCCTCCCCAGCAGTGTTTTGCTTCTGTTTACTTCCTCCCATGGTCTACCCTTTCTTCTGTCAGTAACCTGCCTCCTTTTACTTAATTGATTCCACTTCTACTTTCCTATTTCATAAGATAGATTTCTATATTGAACTGATTGTGTATGTTATTAAGGTTCAAGTGATGCCTATGACCCATCCTCTCATCTTTCCCTCCACTGTAATAGTTTATTGTGCTGCTGAATGTAAAATAATCTACCCCATTCTACCTCTCACTTCCTTCTGTATCCAGTGTACTCCTCTTTCTCATACCTTCATTTTTTTATGTCATTCCCTCAAATTCACTTTTTACCCTTACCCTCTGCCTATGTATATTACTTCTAGCTGTACTATTCGTTTCATACATTTTAAGAATTGTAAGTATCATCTTCTTGTATAGGGATGTAAATACTTCAGTTCCATTAAATCCCTTATGTTTTCTTTTCCCTTTTTAGGCTTTTCTTAGATCTTGATATTGGAGATCAAAATTTTTATTCAGTTCGGGTCTCCTTATGTAAGCATGAAATCCTTCAATTTCATTGAATGACAATTTTTTTTTCCTCCTGGAAATACTATGCTTAATTTCAATGGGTAGGTGATTCTTTGTTGTAGTCCTAGCTCCTTTGCCTTCTGGAATATTATATTTCATGACCTCCTATTCTTTAATGTTGCAGATGCTAATTTGGTTTTAGTCAAAGAACTATACTTGAGGACATGGCCTTGAGGCTACAGGTTTCCTACCCCTCTGCTTAATCCTGTGTAATCCTGATTATGGCTCCCCCGTATTTGAATTGTTTGTTTTTTACCATTTAGAGTATTTTTTCCTTTAACCTACATTTCTGAAATTTGACTTAATGGTCCCTGGAGTTTTTATTTTTTAATTTTAATTTTATTTTATATTATCTCTTTCCTGAGATGATCAGTGGATATTTTCAATGCCTATTTTGCCTCCCAGTTTCAGGATATCAAAGAAGTTTTCCTTGATAATTTCTGGAAAGATGCTGTCCCGTTCATCCTTTTGATTATGGCTTTCATAGAGTCCAGGAATTCTGATATTGTATGTCCCGGGTTTATATTCCAGGTCACTTGCTTTTCCAATGAGGTATTTTATATTTTCTTCTATTTTTTTCATTCCTTTAAATTTGTTTGACGGATTCTTGAGGTCTCATAGCTTCTGCTTGCCCAGTTCTAACTTTTAAAAAGTTTTTTTCCCCCCTTTTTAGCTTTTGTACTTCCTTCTTCCATTTGGCCAATTTAACTTTTTAAGATCTGTTTTCTTCAGCAGACTTTTGTATCTCCTTTTCTATTTGGGAAATTCCACTTTTTAAGCAGCTATTTTCTTTCCCAAGCTGTTAACTTTTTTTTTTAATTCCCTTGCATTACTCTTATTTTTCCCCCAATTTTTCTTCTACCTCTCTTATATGATTTATAAGTTCCTTTTTTAATCTCTTCCATGAGTTCTTTCTGGGCTTGGGAATACTTCCCATTTCTCTTTGGAGTTTTGCCCATAGGTGTTCTGACACTGTTGTCTTCTGCTGAGTTTGTGTCTTGATCTTCCATGTAATCATAATAACTTTCTATGATCAAATTCCATTTTTGATATTTTGTTTTAGTCATCTTTTTTTGGCCTTTTTCCTTTCTCTTAAATCTGAGCTCTTTTCTTAGTACTCTCTAAGGCTTCTTGTGCCAGGGGTTTCAGGCCCTGGCTATTCACCTGGTGCCCCATTCATGCTGCCCTGAGACCCATAGGAGACCCATGTGTCTGGCGCTGTGCTAAGAGGGTGGGCTGGTGGGGGATGACGGGCATTATTGGAGGCCATAGGGTTCTGGAAGCTTCCCTGGTGCTGAGCCAGGGTCCTAGTCGTGGTACCTGGTATGTGTTGAGGCCATTGGGGGTGTTTCTGCATTTCCCCAAGGCTACATTGGGACTAAAGTTCTTGGGGCTGAAGTCTGCCCATTCCTCTGGCTATACTGAGGCACATTGGGAGTCCTGGTGTTGATATTTGCCTACTCCACTCCACTGTGCCTTGGGATTTCCCACTGGGTTGGTGTGGTGGGGCTTGCTGCTGGCTTGCTGTGAAGCTTCCTATCCTGGACTTTTCCCCTTTTAACTGAATGAGACAGATCTTTCTTGCCAATGTTCTAAGTTTCTTGGGTCAAAAGTTTTTTTCACCCTGAATTTTTTTTTTGTTCTGCTGTTTCAGGATTTATTTTTGGGTGCCATTTTATGGTTATTTGGGAGAAAAATATGGGAGAGTTATGGCACTTTAATTTTTACTCTGCCATCTTGACTCCCAGAACTGGGAAACAATAAACATTTATTAAATGCCTACTACTATACTAGGTAGGGCAGCTAGGTGGTACAGTGGATTAAGTTCTGGGCCTTAAGTCAAGAAGACTTATCTTCCTCAATTCAAATTTGGCCTCAGACTCTTATTAGCTACATGGTCCTAGGCAAGTCATTTAATCCTCTTTGCCTCAATTTCCTCATTTTTAAAATGAGTGAGAAGGAAATAGCAAATTGATCCAATATCTCTGCCAAGAAAATGCTTAATGGGGTCATGAAGTGTCAGGCACAACTGAACAGGAGCAATAATTATGTACTAGACAATGTGCTATGTGTTGGGGATATTGTTTGTCCTTCCTTTTCTAAGACCACCAGTAGCATCATGGGGGTGATGCCTTGACTTGATCATGGATTGGATTTAAGTGCGGTAGAGTTACACAAAGGCATCAGCTGCACTCTCTTTCCCAGTCATCTGAATCTAGTGTCAATATGAAAGTCAGGATGCCTAGCAATGGCCCAGGATACAGTGAATGACCTTGTCGTCTTTGATGTCTGATCAGGCTCAAAGTGTTCCATTGTACCTGCTTCAGCTGCCTTACTTTCCACTGAAACAAATTGTTCCCATCCATCCATTCCTCCAGGGAAAGTCTTCACATCATTAGAGTTGACATTCCTCTAACTCATCAACAGATTTAAGGCCTCTTAGTTATCCTTAATCTGATTTAGCCCATCTGTTGTGATGGGTTTACCAGAGTGTGGCTGTTGTGCATGCTACAGCTTCTTGAAGCCATAGTTGAGAACTGGGTGACAGCTGGACACTCAAAGTGGATGAGTAGCCTTTAAAAGAACTTAGCAAGCCATCACACAATGCTAGTCCTCTCTGAATACACCATCTATTTCTAGTGAATACACAAAGAAAGGCAAAAGACAGTCCTTGCTCTTAATGAGCTTATAGACTAATGTGAGATAGCATAACTAGGTACAAACAATATATACACAGAATAATTTGGATATAATTAAACAACTCTTTTGTTAAGGGCTCTGGACCAAGATATCTTGTTATCTTAGTTTTGAACCTTGAAACTGGGTCTCAGACTATGCCTCTTGTTCTCATATTGTTTTGATTTTGGTTTCAGTACTGCAACTCCATTTTGTTTTTTATTCACCATTTTGTGAAATTAACTTGAATTCTATGTGTCTCCTGATTTTTGAGATTACATACATTTATCCCCCCTCTCCCCATTACCACCCCTCTATCCTCACCTAAGTGTTTGTCCTCTGCACTAATAAGAAATAAAATGTTTTCATCCTTGTATCTTGTTTTTCACTCATTTCAAATTGTGTGTTAACAGGGAAGAACCCAGAGTTCAGGGCTTCCTGTGCTACTAAGAGCCTGGGGCCCAATTTGTTTCACAACTCTGTGCCCTGCTGAACAAATCACTTGTCTGGATAAAACTCAGTTTCTTTATTTCCTTGTAACACTACTCAGTATTATCTGTCCCCTAGCAACCAATTTCAGGTTTGTCCAACCTTTTGAATACTTGTAATCTTTGATAAACAGGGGCCACTAGACCCTCAAACAACTGACTTTAAGCAATACTCTGTAAGATTCTGCACCAAAGTTCATGATAGGCCCTTTCCCTGGCATTTCAGGAGACAGACTTAGGCAGACAAAACATTACCCTCTGGTTGTTTTTTGTTTGTTTGTTTTTGCTTTTTAGAGGGAGGAAAGACTAGGTAATTGGGATTAAGTGACATGCTCAAGGTCACACAGCTAGTAAGTGTTAAGTGTCTGAGGACAAATTTGAACTCAGGAGTGCTCTGTTGACTGCACTACCTAGCCACCCCATTACCCTATGCTTTTACATCATCCTTACCTATGCCTCCTCCCTGTTAATAGGGGCAAAGGAACTGGGTCTTTAACCTGACTGATAACTTTTTAATTCCACTTGAAGATGTTCACCACATTACTTTAGACAATCTGTAATGAAAGCCATGTAAATATTTTTTTTTAAATATTAAGTACTTTTACTTATTAAACCAAATGTTTAAAAGCTTTTTAGATATTTACCTTTATCCTCCACCAAAATGCAGCATGTCATTATGAATTAGCACTATATCAAACCTTTATATCAATTATCATAAAGAACTATTTCTTTGATTTTTTTTAGAAAAGCAGCAGAGCTGATGCCAAATTCATGTCAACATAGATAAGATTTCATACTATTTGATAAGGAGATGGCTTAATTAAATCAATAACCAAGAGCAAACATTCTATGTTACTTGGCCCATTTCATTTGTAGGCCTTCCCCAAGCCAATCAAGTTCAGTTTTGATAAAATAAGATACAGTAGCATTAAGGCAGGAAGTGAAATTGTTTGGAAAGCCTTGAATGAAACTCTAAGCAGTTCATAATGTAAATGGGCATCTTTCAGACTGCTGAGTTGCCATTTTCTTTCAAGTGTGTGCTCATGGAGTTAGACGATTGATTTTTCTTTCTTTTTTTCTTATTTTTTGTGATCTGGCTGCATTTGCTTTGAAAAGCTAATATTTAATTCTTAAAAATGAAATGTTTTCATGAAATGTTTCTTCCATTCTGTGTGGTAGAGGTAAATTCAAATTTTGAACTTGTGAATATTTATTCTCAAATAGATATATCTTATCTATGTCTAAATTTGAGTTGATAATTATATATGATGTCTTAAAAAGATATGGATTGAACTGTTTGTCTCCTTCATGAATGAAATAGTACTAGGCAATTTAAGCAAACATTATCAAAAGTGTCAGCCTCTGAATTTTAACTACGTCAAGCTGAGAGCTAGGTTTTTTATCTTTCATTCCCCGAATTTTCTTTACAAATCTCAGTGTAGCTGAGACAAGTGCTACAACACAGATAAGGTCTTTAGTATCAACAGAACAGCCTCTTCAGCAAAATCCTCCAAAATCCTTCATCTTGTGTTTTTCTGCATGAGCAGGCATGCACATACACAACAAGTTTCCATTATGTCTTTCCATCCCAAGATCAGGAAATTTCAATTCAGTGAAACTCGCTTTCAATTCTAGAGCCTAGGTAACACTCTGATTATTTCAAAGACCTAAATTATGACTTTCCAACTGAATGTTTCTCACTTACAATGCTTCCATTTTCTCTCTTTGGTCTGTAGAAAATTTATTTTAATTTTTTTTCCTATTTTTGTTTTGTTTTGCTGGTTTTCATGTTCTATCTATCATCACATTTTCTTGAAATATTTAGTATGATATTTCCATTCCTGTATTACTTTATAATTTGTGTTAGAATTATAATTATATACCACACACACACATGTACACACACATATATATGTTATTCTTCAATTGTATTCTTGACATCAGAGATTGTTCCCTGCACTTTGCAAAATGCCTGTAATTCAATTTAGCAAATATTTTTTTTTAAAGCAATCGGGGTTAAGTAACTTGCTCAAGGTTACACGGCCAGTTATTTCTGGGTGTGGTGCTAAGTATCTGAGCCCAGATTTGATCCCCAGGTCATCCTGACACTGGAGCCGGTGCTCTTACTCGCTGAGTCACCTGGCCACCCCTACAATTTAGCAAATATTAAAGAGATATGTCTAAGATACATATGTTAAAAATCTTAAAGATAAATGTATGTATATATGTGTGTGTATATATGCACATATGTATGCATCTGCACATTGTATGTACATTTGATTATATGTATACATGCATTTATAACAATATGTTTTATATTAATTATGACAAGTTAAGACAAAAGTGAAAAATGTTTTCATCAAGATGCTTACCTTATCTACTAAGAGGATACAACAGGTACATAGCTAATGCAAAGAGAATAAGACACAGAGAATGACAACTGAGATAATTAGGAGAGGCTTCAGAGAAGAGATGTCATTAGAACTGAGACTGAGGTTAAGTGACATATCTTTGGTCTCACAGGGAATATCAGAAACATTATTTGTACCCATATCTTTTTACCTTTTCTTTATACCCTTTGGACTTAGGACTGTGACTAAGAGCTCTTAACATCTTTCCATCTGGAATTCTGACCCTGGGAAATGGCCTTGAATGATAAATGCCTCTCCTGTTTCATTATTTTATGTTTGGGGTGTTTGTGTGTGTGTCTGTGTCTGTGTGCATGTGTGTGTCTGTGTGTGTTTGTGTGACATTCACATATTAGAATTTTCCTACTAGATCATAATATTTTAAAGGCATAGTCAATTTTCATTACTGACTTTGTATCATTAACATTTATCATTGTGTTATATATGTTATAAGAAAGGATCCATAAACTTCACCAGACTGCTAAAGGTGTCTATGACACCTTTGAGAACCCTCAATATGAAGGAAATTATGAAAAAAGCAATGAGTTTAATTATATTAAATAAAAAGTTTTTATGTTGTGAATATGTTCTTGCCCATCTCAGAGCCAATCTGGTAGCCCCTGTCCCTTAGAATTCTTTGTGTTTAAAGTGTCTTCTTTATCATCAGTGGCTCAAATCCCCATTGGATGTACTCTCTCCCCCTCCTTCAACACTAGCAGGCTAGTGACTGGCATCCTAATGCCATTTAACTACTTACTTTGGGGTAAATTTTACAAATGATATTTACTTCATAGGTATAACAAGAGCAAACATACTCAAATTTTACTTATTACCTCAGAGGAATAATCTCTTCTACATTCACTTATTCTCTGAATTAAGCTCAGCTCAGTTCCTACACAGCAACAGTCCCAACAAGTGCATGTCCAGATGTGTTGTGATTATAAGATGATTCACTATGTCAGCTTCTGTTTGTCTTGATCTAGTTTGTTTACTACTCTTTGGAGAATCAATTCTGGGCTGGTCACAAAACCCAGCATAGGACATCAGGACAATTAGGCATACTTTAACTTCTAGAATGCCAAGATCCTACAATGCTCTCTGAACATTTTGAAACTCACAAAGGCCAAGATGCTACCTTTTTTCAACTAGAATGGAAACAAACAAACACATACCAAATCCAAGGATTGAAGCCCATTCCTTGGAGCAACATTTTCACAAGAGAAAGTCACACACCTTCTCCTCTCACACCATCATCTGTGACCACATTAGGTGGACGAGAGAGAGAGAGAGAGAGAGAGAGAGAGAGAGAGAGAGAGAGAGATCTATACATATTCCCTAATCTCTCCAAGTAATTCACTTATATTTCATCATGACTCTCACAATAAGGCTCTTCATGTTTTCCAGGAAGAGCAGTTAAAAAAAAAACTAAGTAAACTGATGGTGCCTGTGCACAAACCAGACCTTCATTGCAGCATTTTGAAGGATTTAAGGTCCTAGGTTCAAGTTCCACATCTGATACCTAATGGAACTGTAGCCTTGGGCAAACCATTAAACTTCTCAGTACTCTGGGCAGCTCTCTACTAATATAAGGTACAAAAGTAGATGTGGTTCTGTACAGGAGATTTTCTATATCAATGAAATCAGAAGTCCTTTCCCCCTGTATTACTGTTGAGGGAACCTCTATGCTTCTAGTACCTCAGGCTCACCACTTAAGTGTCATTCTGGACTCTTTACTCTCAAAATCCCTTACCAGTTTCCAATCTGTTGCTGAGGCTTGTCTATTTCACCTTCTCAGGTTCCCTAATTTGTTCCCCATTCTCTCTTCAGATATTGCCATTACCTTATTGCATGTCCTCATCACTTCAAGTTTGGACTATTGCAAAAGTTGCTGCTTGGTCTATCTACCACAAATCTTTCCCCATATTAGTTATTCTTCAGCTCAGTTATCAAAGCACTCTTCCTAAAGCACAGATCTTGCCATGCCATACTATACAATAATCTCTGGTGGCTCCCTATCACATCCAAGATCACATGCAATGTCCTATTTTTGGCATCCAAAGCCCTTCATGATCTAGCTCCTCACTGTAAGGGTTATGGGATTTAAAGATCTCCCATGCCCCATGGACGTGCTGACATAGCAGAGCAAGAAAAAAAAAAAAAGCCTAGCTAACGGTCCTGTGGTTGGCAGTTGGCGGCAGTTGCCTTTTTTTTTTTTGAGTTAGGACTCCGGCTGAGCACTGCCGGGAGGCC
>NW_027187372.1:13460126-13468363 GCF_028583685.1 Petaurus breviceps papuanus
ATATTTGTAATCTCTATAGGCATTGTGAATATGGCATTGCTGATACACTCACCTACAACTTTTCCAGTCTTATTATGATATATACTACCTTCCCTCTCTTCCAACTTCAATCCAATGACACTGGCCTCCTTAGCATTCCATTCTCAAGATACTCTGTCTCTTTTCTCTGGGTATATTTCTGGCTGTCTTCAATGCTTGAAAAGTTCTTCCTCCTCATCCCTGCATTTTGGCTTCTCTGACTTCTTTCAAATCCCAACTGAAATCCAACTTCCTACCAGAAGTGGTTCCCAATCTTTCTTAATTCTGGTGCTTTCCTCTGTTAATTATTTCCTATTTATCCTGTTTATTACTTGTTTGTGTATGTTTTTTGGTTGTTTTCTCCCTCATTAGATTATTAACACTAAGAAGACAGGGACTGTCCCTTGACTTTCTTTGTATCCTCAGTGCTTAGAACAGTGCCTTTGTGAGTACTTAATATCCCCCTTAATGACTGACTGACCCATCTCTACAATATATTTTTTAAATGCAGAGGTAATTAGAAGGTACATAGATGGGAAATAAATATTGGCATTAAAGATCTGAAAAAAAATTTTGGTATCTAATTGAGAATTCAAAAAATATATAGGATTAAGTGCCCTATTAAATTAAAAGATGTGAAAAGATTGTTTTCTTCTTGAAATTAATTGATTTGTTCATTTACTTTTAGTTTACATCATTCAGTTCCACAGTACCTTGAGTTTCAAATTTTCTCCCCCTCGAAACACCACCTCCCTATGGCAACATGCAGTCAAACATAAAATCTACAAATACCTTCACATTAAACATGAATTGGTTTGTAAAGAAGGATTACAAACAATGGAATGAACAATGGGAAAGAGGAAACAAAACAAAACAAGAAAAAGAAAGAAAGCAGGTAGTTTGCTTCATCCTACATTCAGACTCTGCAGCTCTTTCTCTGGAGGTGGATACCAATTTCCATCATAAGTCTTTTGGCATTGTCTTATAACCTTTCATTGCTGAGAGGAGTCCAGCCTAATAAGGATATTGGTCACAGAGATGTTGTGTCTGTAATTGTGTACAAATACCTTCTGGTTCTGCTCTTCTCACTCAACATCAGTTTATATAAGTCTCCTCAGGTTATTATAAAGTCTGTCTGCTCCTCATTTCTTATAGAACAACAGTATTCCATTACATTCATATACCACAACTTGTTCGGCCATCCCTCAATTGATGGGCACCCCCATAATTTCCAAATCTTTGCCACCACACAAAGAGCTGCTCTAAATATTTTTGTACATACAGGTCTTGCTCCCACTTCTATGATCTCTTTGGGATACAACCCTGGGAAGTGGTATTGCTAGGTCAAAGGATATGAAATTATTTATAGCCCTTTGGGCATAGTTCCAGATTTCTCTCCAGAATGGTCGAATCAGTTCACAACTCCACCAGCAATGCATTAGTGTTCCAATTTGTCCACATCCTCTCTAGCATTTATTATTTTCCTGTTTTGTCATGTTAGCCAATCTGACTGGTGAGATGTGGTACCTCAGAGTTATTTTGGTTTTCACTTCTCTAATCAATAGTGATTTAGAGCATTTTTTCATATGCCTATAGATATCTTTAATTTCTTCCTCTGAAAACTGCCTGTTCATATCCTTTGACCACTTATCAATTGGGGAATGACTTGTATTCTTATAGATTTGACTCAATTCTTTGTATATTTTAGAAATGAGGCCTTTATCAGAGACACTGGTTGTAAAAATTCTCAATTTTCTACTTTGCTCTTAATCTTGGTTACATTGGCTTTATTTGTACAGAAACTTTTCAATTTAATGTAATCAAATTATCCATTTTGAATTTTATAATGTTCTCTACCTCTTGTTTCATCATACAATCTTCCCTTCTCCATAAATCTTAAAGGTAAACTATTCCTTGGTCTCTTAGATTGCTTACTATATCAGCCTTTATACCTAGATTGTGCACCCATTTTGACATGATTTTGGTATGTGGTGTTAGATGTTGGTCTATGCCCAGTTTCTGTTATATTATATTCCAGTTTTCCCAGCAGTTTTTGTCAAATAGTGAGTTCTTTTACCCAAAACTGGGGTCTTTGGGTTTATCAAACAGTAAATTACTATAGTTATTGGCTGCTGAGTCTCATGTACCCAGTCTGTTCCTTTGATCCACTACTCTATTCCTCAGCTAGTACCAAGTAGTTTTGATGACTGCTGCTTTATAATACAGATTAAAATCTGGTATGGCTAGGCCACCTTCCCTAGCATTTTGAAAAGATTGTTTTCTAAAGAACCTACTAGGTAGTTCAAAATAAACTATACATAGCCATCAGAAAACATGTATAAATTTGCTAATAATAAAGAACTTAAAATGAAAACAACTGTAATGTAAAGCAGATACAGTAAAAGAAAAATTCAGCATTCAGAATGCTGGTGCATATTGTTCATATATGGTAGAGATATGATTTGGTATGATCTTTTGGGGAAAAATATAGAATAATAATTCCACTGTTGTTCATACCTATTGACCATGTCCTCCTGTCTTGTTTATACCTAAAGGGAATTATAATTTGGTATATGGGAGGATGTGGGTGATAGGAAAAGAAGGATTTAATTATTAAGGGCATTAATAGTACTGTTATTTGTAAAATATTAAAAATAAACTATATGCCCAGTGATGGAGGAACAGATAAATAAATTGTAATGTATATTTACAGTGGAATGCTATTGAATCAAATAATTTCAAAAACCAAAGATTATAAAATGAATTTATACACGGAAGAGAAAATAGATCTAACTGTACCATAAATACAATGGCCATAATAATGCGAATAAAGACTAAGTCATAAAGAAACAAAACTCAGATTAAATAAAGTGGGCACCATTAATACTGTGTTCATTATTCAAATTAAGGCCAAAGCCTTCCGTTCTTTTCATAAATAGTGAACTACAGAAGTATACAATTGTATTTATCATCATCTAGAAATTCTGCTTTATTTTACTTCATGATTTTGAGGAGGCATATTTGGTGGTTTGAGTGTTTTTTTTTTGCTATTTATCAGTTGTGTTACAATGAAATATGTCAATAAAATGTACAATAGGGGCTGACTTTTGGAAGTTGAAAAAAGGAACTATGAAAAATTAGCTATACTGGAACAAAGTGGTCCTTATCTGGCCTTGAAGTGACACGAGTTTGAAATTATTGATGGATTCATTTATGAAATAGATAAAGTGATAAGAGGTAATAACTAAGTGGAATAATATAGACTATATTTGGGGGAAGTAGAAAATCTGTAAATTCATTATTCGTATAAAAAATTTCCAGTGACGATCCATATCTGCTTAACATATTGTATTTCTAGAGCACTGAAAGATTAAAAGAATTGACAAGAATCACAGGGCCATTATGTTTCAGAGATGCAATTTAAATCCAGGTATTCCTAACTCTGAGGTCATATTTTTATACACTATATCAGACTCACTGTCAAATGGTATTAGCACCACTAAGATGATTGAGAAGATATCAATAATAAATAACATTTATCAGTTCTTTCCGTTATTTGTAACAACTTTATGACTTTACATATACATCATTGGTGTCATTGATATAAATATGTAAAGGGAATAAGCAGGCTATTGCAACTCCTTTTAGAATAGAACATATATTAAAGGGGCAGCTAGGTGGTGCAATGAATAGAGCACCAGTCATGGAGTCAGCATTACCTGAGTTCAAATCTGGCCTCAGTCACTTAACACAAAAGCTAGCCATGCGACCTTGGGCAAGTCACTTAACCCCAATTGCCCTACCTTACCCCCTTCAAAAAAGAATAACATATATTAAAGTCAGATGATTGACTGAAAGGTTTGAAGATGGCCAGATCATACTGCTCCCTGTTATTTGTTCATTATTTAAAAAATATCATTAGTGGGAGTGGATATTTAATATTAAAGGCTCTCTTCCAGCAAATTGCTTCTTATTCATGAAGTAAAATCATATACGATTCCTTGATAAATGTAACCACAGAAATAAATTTGTTCAAAAACTCAGTGATTGTTGTAAAAAAGGAAAAGCACTAAACAGGGAAGTATATACTCAAAGATATTCAACTCCATCATAGAAGATATTCTTCATAGAATCTAAATGCAAGAGTTATTTTCCCTAGACATATATGCTTCAATTTTACAGATCCCATAGTACTTATTGTATTAAGTCCTAGAATAAAATAAGAATACACCTTAAAGAAATTCAGATTAAGCAAAAGAGACAGACCTAACAATCCAAAAAGGAAAAATCAAGTAGATAAAAGCTGCCAATTGCCTAGAGTATCACAAGTAGCTGGATGGGCAGAATAATGAGCTTCCTTTAAGTGTATACACACACACACACACACACACACACACACACACACTTGATAATTACTTCAAGTGGTAAATAAGTCAAACCAAGAAATAAATAGAAGAAAGCAATATGGATTTCATTTGAGAAATTTTGTTTTGCTTTCAATGTTCCCAAGATAATCCTCAACATAAAACCCACCTACTTAACATCAGTATTTTTCTGATGGTTCTATAGGCAACTTTTTAAGACTATAAATTACAGAAAAGGCAAGGGCTCACATTGCTAGAAGTAGTTCCCTATATGCCAGTGAAATAAAATGCTATCAATATTTCTTTCAATTTTGCTGCAATTTATGGGTTAGCACCATTTTGTAATACTTCAAATGCTGAATAAACTAAAAGGCAACCAAAGAACACATTGTGGTCATAAGAATTCTATAAAATATTACCAATAATGGCATAGTTGCATAAATGGTATAAAAATTCTAGGGTAAATCAAATAGTCAGGTCAGGTCAACTAGCTTTTATTCAGTTCTCATTCTCTCTATCTCTGGTCAGCTGGCCACATGGAAAGAACAAGGGTTAATACATTTACTGCTCAAGTGTTACACTGGAATCTATGGGGTATTAAAAGATTAAGATAAATTAACACAATGCATTATGTAAATATTTATGAAAGTCATAAGATAATTGGATGAGTTGTATTCTGAGACTCTAAATGTAGTTCCTCCATTCCTGAGATCACAGATCTATAGGATTAAATACCTATCCTCAGTACTTTGTAGAAATCCTTCCTTGGATATAGTCTGAAATAAGGATTAAAAAAAATTAAATGGAATTAAGATTTTTAAAAGGGGGATGACTTGAAGTTCAAAGGTGCAACACAAGACTTTAGCCTCAATATGTGATACTTACGTTTTAAAAGGGGAGAAGCAGGTAGAGATAGAGTGGCTAGGTCAAAAGAGTTAGATCACCTTTTTTCACTGTGTTATCAGCTTTATTCTTTTTAAGGAGGTTGGGTTCATTTTTATTGTTTTGCTCTATAAAAAGAGGCATTTAATAGGGATCATCAGAAAATAGATTATAAAGTAATTCTTGTTTTAGTAATGAATATTCCATTTAGTAAAAGTGGAATTTCCAAGCACATGTATAATTCAGTGAATCATCATCTTAACAACATACAAACCTATAATGTATTCTATGTAATAATAGTAAGAAATATAAGTAGATAACATTTATATAATTTTACTATATGTCAGGCACTATGTTAAGTGCTTTACAATTTTTATCTTATTTGATGCTCATAACAACCCTGGGAAGTAGATTATATATTATTCCTGTTTTATGGATGAGGAAAATGAGGCAAAGAGCAGTTAAGTGACTTACCCAATGTCACAAGGCTAGTAAGTGTCTGAGGTCAAATTTAAATTCAGTCTTTATGACTCCAGGCCCAGAAAGCTATCCACTGTACCCCCTGGCAATATAAAGCACACAGTCCTATAAATATGATACTGTTGGGTTGCCCATTCTAGGTCCTATTGGGCATCTCTGGACTTATACTCATGTGACTTTCCTAAAAGAGAAAGGAGAAGAAAAGAGAGGAGACAAAAAGGGAAGAGAGGCAAGGAGAGGAGAGGAAAGGAGAGGGGAGGAGAGGAGAGGAGGGGAGAGGGTTGATATCAGAAGTTGATATCAGAAGAAGGTTATTCCAGTGTTCATAGAAAACCTTTTTTTCCCAAATATTCATTCTATCTGAGTACTCTCCCCTAAGGACAGTTACCCTGGATGTTCTCCTACAAACCAGCTGAGATGCAATGAAGTTGCTTGATGGCCACATGATCTAGCTGCCAACAATCTTATGTCCTCTTTCTCTCAGTAACTAGTATTTTCATATTATCATTCATTTTTTTTCAAAGCCCAGAGCTATGTTACTATGCTTTTCACCTTCCCTACATATTTCTTTTCTTAAAAGAAATAAATAAATGAGTGAATGAGTGAATGCATATCTCTAAGGCTTGCCTGTCCTCCAACAAAATCCACATTCCTTCCAAATAACTATTGACATCTACAAGTTAGGAGGAAAATGATCTGTTTATATGAATCCAAATTAAGTTATGGACATAGCTATTAATACTTAAGAATATTTGCATTTTGAAAGAAAATGAGTATTAATCCAGATAAATAGTTTGATTTGATGAAAAGTTGAAGAATTCAAGGCAGAATGGGAATAATAACTAAAGGGAGGAGGCTTTCTAAAACTTCCTAAGTAATACCCTGAAGGCGTAGCATTCTTTCTAAATGTGAGACCATCCTTGCCTGGGTCAAATTGCATACAACTTCTAAGAAGTCAAATCTCTATTAGAATACTTGTTTTATATTATTATAAGTAAGTTGACTTAATACATTTTCCTATTCCTAAAATGTTCTGATTTCATCACCAATCTATGTCCCTTCTCTTCTCTATGACTTGGTTCAAGATAAATTCCCTCAGGATATTTTATAAATCCATCCATTTTGATCATTGTATATTGTAAAGCCAAGCACAAGCAACTTTCCAGAGGACTGCTGCTGTGAACAGCTTTCAAGATTCTGATTACACAGCATAGCGAACTCTCCATTTATTCAGTTACAAATTAAGGCAAAACATTCAAAGAAAATTAAAATACAGCATTCACCATGTCACAACTCAACAACTTAACATTAAAATGGCCATATAGTTTTCACCAAGGTGGTCACATAGTTTTAAACAAAGTACATTCATTTAGTAACTCAATCATTTATTAAGTCCTTAATTCAATCACAAAGTATAAAAGTTAAAGTTGTCTTTTAAACAAAGTGCATTCATTTAATCAATCACAAAGTCCACCCACCCCTAGGTCACACTGTCTTAATCTCTTCAATCAAAAAGTCTTCCTTCTTAAACAAAGTACATTCATCTAGTCATTCACAAAGTGCAAAAGTCAAAAGTTTTCCTCCCTTAGGTCACAACTAAATTATAATATCACCAGTCACCACCAAACACTCTCAGAAGGGGAAGTGGAAAGCACAAAGGCCGCCCTCCCCTAGGTCACAACTAGATTACAATATCATCAGTCAGCATTAAATACCCAAGGAGAGGTCTTTTGATCTTGGCTTGAGGCAGACTCTCAGCTTCCATGGCTACTCTACCATGGTCCCAGCTCCTGCCCAAATACAACCAACTGTCACCTGAGTTCATAGGCAGACAGATCACAGTTCCTTGTCCAGCTCTTTGTGTAGTTCCTGCTCTACACTGAAGCTCATAGTGCCTAGTCCACCCCAAATCCCTCACAGTCTCTGCTCCTTGGAAGACAAAGCTCAACAAAGCCACAACATTTATTAACATTGCTGGCATCTTCATCAATTCACTTTCTGCCTGTGTAATTAACATAGACCCAAAACAGACAGAAAAAATACTGGAGCCACAGTCATGCCTCCTCAGTTCTTGGCAACTCTGGCTGGCCCTCAGAAGTCCTTGGAATCCTGGCAGTTCTCTCTCTCAGCAATTCTTGCTCCCAGCAGTTCTCTCTCTCTCTCCAGCAGTAGCTGCTCTGCCTCCATGATGCTGCTCCCAGAAGTTCTGGCCTCTTTCAGCTTGGGCTTTTCCCTATACATGGCACTGGCTCCTCCTTGTTCAGCCCCCTCCGTCATGTCAACAAGTCCATCCCACTGTAGGATTCACAAGATCTGGGTCATAACACTTAACTGAAAACCAAGTGCTAAGTGCCTGTTACCTTGACAATACAAGGGGATCTTCAAATTCCATTACCATTACATATATCTAACTAGCAATTCCTTCCTTCCTTCCTTCCTTCCTTCCTTCCTTCCTTCCTTCCTTCCTTCCTTCCTTCCTTCCTTCCTTCTTTC
>NW_027187372.1:13468463-13474755 GCF_028583685.1 Petaurus breviceps papuanus
CCTTCCTTCCTTCCTTCCTTCCTTCCTTCCTTCCTTCCTTCCTCCCTCCCTCCCTTCTCTCCTTCCTTCTTCCCTCCCTTCCTTCTCTATCCCCTCCCCCCTTCCTCCCTTCTTTCCATCCTTCCTTCCTATCTTTTTTCTTTCCTTCCATGGATAAGGATTCAAATAATGTTCTGATCCTTATTCCCTCTTTTATCTTAGGCAAAACATTTTATTTCTTTTTCTTTTTTCTTTAGGCAAGGCAGTTGGGGTTACATGACTCGCCCAAGGTCATACAGCTAGTTAAGTGTCTGAGGCTGGATTTGAACTGGACCTGACTCCAGGCCAAGTGTTCTATTCACTGCACCACCTAGCCCCCAAAACATTTTATTTCCCTGGGCTTCAGTTTTCTTATCTGTAAAATATGAAAATATCGGGGGCTTCAAATGAATAACCCTTGTGTTCTGTTTTAATATTAGATCTGTGATTCTATTGCCTGCTAAATCTATGTTGATTCAATAGGCATTTATTAAGTGCCTATTATATGCTTAGTAGAGTACTAGGGGGCTGGCAATATAAAAACAAATAAAATTAATAAGTCTTAATACTCAAACATATTCTATTAGGAAGAAATATGTTACAATAGATAAAATAAATCAATTATTGGAGAACTGAGCATATACCCATAACTATGGGAATCAGAAAAAAGAAAATTAAAAAAAAATAAGATTTGGCACTTTATTTGACTCCTGAAATTTGCAATGGGTTACAGGACTCTAGAGGCTAGCATCTATATCCTTCCAAAATACAATGCACGACTACTTCTCCAACTTTACATTATATTATTGCCCTACATAAAAATCATGTGTTAGCCAAACTGGACTACTAGTTGTTCCCTGAACTGCATACTTCCCTCCTATGTCTGTGCATTTGCTAACACATCTGGTAAATAAAGAACTCATCTAAAATGCCAGAGGACTTTGGCTTCTTTCATGAAGTACACTCCATTCTTGTTTCTAAATGAAGACCTTTGGTCTTCTTTCAAGGTTTAATTCAGCTCTTTTGAAGTCTTGCATGTTACTGGTCCTTTCTTCTCTTTAGTCTTTCCTTGTACTCTTGCTGTATTTTTTGTGCATATGCTGCATTCTCAGAGTGAAATGTTACCCTCTTGACCATTTCATTTGTATCTTTGTATCCTCTATGTCAAATTCAATTCCGCACACATAGCAGGTACTTGAGAAATTTTCATTAAATATATTCTGCTGAATATTTGATTGTCACATGCTTAGATGTCTCTGCCAGATAAAGTCATCTGAAGAGTCTTTATTAAGAAGGAAAATTTAATATGGTAAGATATTAGATAAAAGATAAAAGAAGGATAGAATTTTTGGATATTCAAAGAAGGGGGGGACTTTGGAGATAAAGGTAATTGTGTGCACATAAATATAGAAACAGTTGAGCACAAGATATGTTTAATAGAATATGACTAGGCAAGTTTAGCTAGAAAAAAAGGATAAAAGAGTTTAAATGGAAAAGCTCTTTCAGATCTATTTTATCCTATATAGGATCTTGTATATAAGATATTTAAATTTTATTCAGGAGATAATGAGGAAACATTGAATATTTATGGATAGGGGATTAATACAGTTAAAACAATGTCTTAGGGATACTAACCAAAATGTAGTGTTCCTAATATTTGGTAATGAAAAGAGTTTGTAGGCAGGGATAAAAGTAAGAAGATTTAAGCCATTGTATTTGACAAAGTCTGTGATGACAAGGGCTTGATTAATCTTGGTGTCAGTGAGGAGTAACTAATGTAATCATATCTGTAGTGGCACCCATGACAGAGAAGACTCTCAAAAAATACCATTGTTGATTTTGTTTGTAGGACAGTTTCCATGTTACTTCTGTGGGGCTTCGTAGATTAAAGCATGGAGAACACTGCCAATTGAAAGCATTAGTGTGTTTTCAAAAAGGAACTAATTTTTTCTTCGAGAATAATTTGTGTACTTTGAGGGTTTGGTCAACCATGTCTGGAGAAGAGCATTTAAAAATGTTTATAAATAGTTTACTTGTCAACATCATAAATATTTACACATTTAATTTTATGTTTTGGGGCATTTGATTTAAGACTGTACAATCTAAGCCTGTAGGAAATAAATGTCAGTATATTAAATCATCTTCCTTCTCTTAAATTTTGCTACTGCTCCAGATGCCTTTTGAAATAGAAGCAGAGGTCTTCAAGTTGATTCATTGGCATTGTGACTTCTTAAAAGAAACATTATTTAATGAAAAATGCCATCTTTGTATTTTAACAAATTCATAATCTACTAAAATATTTAAAAACATAATACTTTGCACTCCCAGAATATTTCTTTAGCCGGTTCCTATATGTAATGAGCTCACATATAGCTCTCATTCTTATTAAGTTTAATTGCTTTCCAGTTTTCTCAAAATCATTGGGATTGCAAGGTAAAAATTAGTCATTCCGATTCATTAGACTAAATTCATTTTCTAAGTCTTCTGTCACACCAATTTCACATTAAATTTTGATAAATTCATTACATTTTCGATGACATACATTGTATAACTGTAAAATATGGAAATTTAAAATCAACTTCTTTAATGATGTTTAATTTGCCTGTTGAATAATAAAAAAGCAAAAGCAATAGTAAATTCTCAGTAAGGTTTGTGAACATAACTAGAAAACTAGTTAAACTACAAAAGTATTAAAATTCATTAATGCTTGAACAATTTAAATAACAGAGTACTAGATTAACAATTTAGTGTTTTACCATATGTTGTGGTAAAAAATAAATGTTTCTGACACCATTTTGATTTATGTCATTATTTCTCACTCTTTGCATTGCTTTTTAAAAATTATTAATATTAAGATATTTGTATACATAATATTGTGTAGATTTGGAAATACATCTCATTTCTTTATTTTTTTAAAATCATGATTGTTTTTATTAACAAAAGGTTACCATTTCTCTCACCTCTATTTGAGAATAGTTAAGAAAAAATGGTCATGTCTCAAAGGAGTATGTGTGGTGTACATACACACACATACACACACACATACATTTCTGTATATGCAACTCATTCTAAGCTTTTCATATCTCTATTAAGAAGTGGGTAGTATGTTTCATCATTATTCTTTTGTACCCTTAGTTGGTCATTGTAATGATCAAAATTCTTAAACGATTCATTTAAAATATTGTTTTCATTATGTTTACTCTGTATCAGGTCATTCAAGTCTTACAAGTTTTCTCTGAAACCATCTCTTACAGCAAAATAGTATTCCAGCATATTTATATACCATACCTTTTTTCAACCATTCCCAAATTGATGGGCATGCCCTCAAACACCCTTTCTTTGGCACCTAAAAAGGAGCTACAAATAGATATATTTTTAATGTATTTAGTTAGAATTGTTCTATTATGATATAATATATGATATAATAATATAATAGAATATTATTATAATATAAATATATAATATAAATAATATAATAGATATGTTCTATTATAACCTACCCCCTTCTCCCTTTTCCATCCTATTTTCCTGTTGAATGAAATGTATTTTTCTCCCCAATTATGTGTACATGTATTCTTCCTTCACCAGTTCTGATGAAAATGGTGGCCAAGCATTATATTAACTTGTAAAATAAAGTTATAACTTTTATAATATAAGACATATTATTCAAAATATAACAATTTTTTGAAAATTATATTCAGGAATTTATCTACTAGAAGCTAACAAAAATAGAGACTGGAGCATTATTATTTGCAATCTATCCATCCCAGTAAATTTTTGTGATGCATCAAACAGCAGTAGCTAATTCCTACCCCCTTCCCTTAAGGAGTCCTAAGTACATAGGCATGACTAGTTTTATTGGTATGCAAATGGAAACAAATATTCAATAGAAAATACCATGGTGCCTAGTAGGGATAAACCCTCTTTATGCAGAGGCCTTTTTCATTTGCATAACTTATAGTCTTGTCACAAGTATATTTTCAACATGGAATAGTTGGGATTTATTCATCTACACTATCAGTCTCCTCCATGGCCCCATCTCCACACTATTTGTTTCCAAACACCATGTCTCTCATTATACTCTAAAGGCATTGCCAGTTATTTATTATACCATTGCTATATCCTCTAATTGTGTTCTGTAACCCTGCTTCATCTATCCTCATCTCCCAGCAGGTAATGATCATTGCAAATACCATCTACTCTTTCTGATTCCTTGCTTCTGAAAGTTTTGCTGAGCTCCCATCCTGACTTTCCCCTTCAATACCCATGCTGGGCATCCTCCTCTGCCCCCAATAGATGGTTGTTTCATTCCCAACTCCATTTGCTGTCCTCTGTAATCCTTTCTCCTCCAATAGATGATTCTCAATATTTTATCCAGAGTTGCAACTCTATAGCAAGTGGCACAAATGTGAAAAAACTTTTCTAATTTTATAGCTTAGAAATAAATTTTTGTTCTTCTAAAGTCATGTCTTGCAGAGTCTTCAGAGACCTGAAGCTTAATGTAAGAGGCCTCACAGTACTATACTTTAAAAAATTGTGAACAGTGTCTCCTTAAAGCATTCTCCTTTATAGTTATAGTGTGCTATAAGAGAAAAGTAGACAATGCTACCTCATGTGACAATGAAGCATAAAACTTTTGTTTGTGCTTTGAAAATTGGAATGCCTCTCCACTACTGAAAAAAGTGAACACATTTGGTTAAGAGCTATGGTTAGGGGTTATTATTTGTCTTTCATTTAAAGTTATTATTACTACATTAAAAAATATAGAAGCCACTTAACATGTCTAGCTCCAGTTTCAATTATTTGGATACAATTCTTTAGAACAGAGCACATAAAAGAAAATAAACTAATTTGAATAAAATTTGATCAATTAATGAAATGAATTAGACCAGAGAAATTCAAAAAATTTTTACACATAATAAGTTTTAAATAAATTTCTTGTTGTTCATGGTGGTTACAGTGGCATAAGGGGTTAAATATGGGAGGAGCAAGGAAAACAAGATGAAAAAGAAAAAAAAAAGGCAGTGGACCTCCTGACTTCCAAGATATATGTATATATATATATATATAATCCTCTATAATTTTAGTAATAACCTTAGAAACTAAAGTCTTTCTTTAAAACTATCAAGCTTTATCACATTTTAAAGTATTTAACTTCAAGAAATATAAATAAAGAACAGACTATTTGGAGCAAAGACATAGATACATTTTGGACATCAGAAGAAAAGATCTAAAATTCTGCTCAACTATCAAAAACCAAGCCAAAATAACTTAAATGCATATCATGTACCAGGATTATGGATTGGTTCCCTTCTGTTTTCATTACATTTTATAAAAATTTGCATTTCTTTCAATTATTGATTAAAAGAACAAATATTACTCTGAGAAAAATGTCCATATACTTCACCAAATGGTCAAATGAAAAAGTTAAGATCCATCACTATAGGTCATTATTTAAATGACACTTGGAAAAGGGAAGTTGTTAAGTGTAAGCAAAGTGGGATTTTTTTATTGTTTTTTTTTTCCTGGAGTTCAGTTTCCTAGGCTCAGGCTAAATTGTAAACATCTGAGGGATCAGTCTCTTTTGAATCCTGACAATTCACAGCTGTGCGGAGTCACATACCGTGTTTCCCCTTTAATAAGACCTATCCCGAAAATAAGCCCTCCCCTTACTGTGTAAGATTCCTCTAAAATAAGCCCTCCCCCAAAAATAAGCCCTATTGAGATTGCTACTGTAGTGAAGGTGATCCCCTGCGCTACACGCTACATTACGGTACCCTCTGTATGCACCGTCCCCCCCCCCTGTACCCCCCCTCACGGTGTGCTCTGAGCTGCATCCAATCAGAGCTGCAGCAGTGAGCGCATCATCCTGTTCTTCCCCAGTGATTTGCTTGTTGGCACCATTGAGAGCAGTGCCGCGGAGGAGAGCTGAGGCAGGACAACATAAAAACCCGGTATGTAAGCAGGAGTGAGGGGGCATGATGGAGAATAAAAAGGGCATGATGGAGGAAAAAAGAAGAACTCAGGGGGCATGATGGAGTGAAAAGAAGGACTGATGGTCATAATTTTATTATTCTGTCTGTTTTGCCCCCCAGACATGAATACAAAAAGGAAGAGCTATACTGTTGAGTATAAGAAAGCAATTGTAGAGGAGTCACATTGCAAGAATCTTGCAGTTTTCTGTAAAGAAAAACTTTTGGATCTTCAAATGGTCAGAAAATGGAGAGCAGATTATAATAACCTCAATCAACAGGTGGATGAGGGAAAAGGGAAA